>NC_134268.1:14529359-14594359 GCF_031893055.1 Leptodactylus fuscus
CTCTGCCCCCAGATTCATGTCCTCTCCATCTCTGCCCCAGATTCATGTCCCCCCATCTCTACCCCCAGATTCATGTCCTCTCCATCTCTGCCCCAGATTCATGTCCCCCCATCTCTACCCCCAGATTCATGTCCTCTCCATCTCTGCCCCAGATTCATGTCCCCTCCATCTCTGCCCCCAGATTCATGTCCCCTCCATATCTGCCCCAGATTTATGTCCTCTCCATCTCTGCCCTGAAGAACTGAAAGAGGGACAAAATGTTTATTTAGCTCCGTCCACTTTTGTGTTGACCCCGCCCACTCGTTAATTTTTCATGTGCCCGCACACAGTATAATCCTCCTACAGTCACCCGTAAATTATATGTCCCCCTCTATCTCTCCCCCAGTTTCATATACACCCTTCATCTGCCCCCAGTTTCATGTCCCTCTTCCATCTCTGCCCCCAGATTCATGTCCCCCTTCCATCTCTGCCCCAGATTCATCTCTCCACATCTCTGCCCCCAGATTCATGTCCCTCCATCTCTGCCCCCAGATTCATGTCCCCCCATCTCTGCCCCCAGATTCATGTCTCCACATCTCTGCCCCCAGATTCATGTCCTCTCCATCTCTGCCCCAGATTCATGTCCCTCCATCTCTGCCCCCAGATTCATGTCCCCCCATCTCTGCCCCTAGATTCATGTCCCCCCATCTCTGCCCCCAGATTCATGTCCTCTCAATCTCTGCCCCCAGATTCATGTCCCCTCCATCTCTGCCCCCAGATTCATGTCCCCCCATCTCTGCCCCCAGATTCATGTCCCCTCCATCTCTGCCCCCAGATTCATGTCCCCTCCATCTCTGCCCCAGATTCATGTCCTCTCCATCTCTGCCCCCAGATTCATGTCCCCACATCTCTGCCCCCAGTGTCATGCCGTCCTTTCCTTCATCTGCCCCCAGTTTCACGTTCCACCTCCACATTACACTTACCTTCTCCTCCGCCCCCTCGCTGCTCTCTGCGCGCCTCTCTCGATGACACATATGCGGCTGAAGCAAGGAGCTGAAACAGGTCAGCTCCTCGCTTCAGCCGCATTTGTGTCAGCGAGAGAGGCGCGCAGCGGCGAAGCGAGGAGCTGACCTGTGTCAGCTCCTTGCTTCAGCCGCATATGTGTTCAACTCAGATCTGCGTCCTCTGGACACAGATCTGAGTTGAAATCGGGACATACCTCCCTCCAACCGGGACCGCGGGACATGTCACCCAAATCGTGAATGTCCCGCAGAAATCGGGACGGTTGGGAGGTATGAGACCTCCATTCCAGGACACATCACTGTAGAGGCTAGACCTCCACTCCAGAAGTCATCACTGAAGAGGATATGCAGCATCCCAGAAGGCTTCTGCTTCATGTATGTGCCTATTGTGCCTCTGGCTAATGTCGGTATGTCCCATCCTTTATATTATAAGTCATTATGTGCAGCTGTCCATTTGTTATTCCCCCTGCACTGTTCAAATCCTTACCTTGGTTCAGCCCTCGCCCATCACAGGCCACAGGGCAGGGTTGTAGGAGACTTGTCTCCATTGTGATCTTAGGTCTTCAGTTTCAGTTTGGAGATAGTATTCAGAGAGTGCAGAACCTTCCTGCACCGTCGCAGCTGTACTGAGGCCAAAGGTCAGCCTTACCGCCCCAAAGAGGGTCATCTTATGTCCCAGGCTCTTCTAGAGACAGCCCTGAGTAGTAAGGTGCTGCTGCCTATAGTTGTAGACTGTATCTGTGCCGTACCAGGAGGAACAGTATATGGAACCCTGTCAGGTCCTCCTGAACCACAATCCCCATTATCCTAGATTGTGAGTGAGAAGGAGTAGTGGAGAACTGTATTATAGAGCCTAAACATTCCTGGGCAAGCTCCTATGGCCAGGGATGGGGTTTGGACAGTGTACTACTACCCCCATCGTCAAGCTACGGGTTTCCTCTGTTCATTTGTGTGCAATAAACTGTTTCCTGTTCACTGGACATCTGGACTCCAGAGTTGTTCCTGCTTCACCATCAGGGCTCTTCTGAACACCATCACACCGGCTCAGAGAGGAGAGGTCCTCTCTCCAACTAGAAGTGGCCTGGGGTAATACTACTACTACCACCACCATTCGGTAGAGCTAGAAGAACCCTCTCGACTGTGTCCGGCCCTGGAGTGGGATTGGGGTATATGTGGAGTGTGCTCCGCCTAGCAGGTGGCACAGCATCCGCCACTACTACTCCCATCCTCCGGTCTCTTCCACTGGGTTACGACAGATAGACCTCCATTCAGTCCTTAGCATCTATGAAAAGTCGGCCAAGAAAGTACAACTGGGTCAGATCAGTAACAAGGTCTTAGGCCGCCACTATACAGTGTGTACATTCTCACTCAGAAATATCCCCAGGATAAGGCAGGACATATACAGAGAAGTACTGACTTATACTGATGTGACTCAAGTGCTTTAAATGTAATAGGAAGCTTCTATTCAGCTCCAGCATCACACTAAGCCTCTGTCTTTGCCTCTTCTCCCTCCTCTCTCACCTATGTAGAGGTTTATAGACATGTATAATCTGCATCACGTGACCAGCAGTCCTTGTCGAGACGGATATAGCAGGATTTTCAGAGTGAAAGTCAGTCCAGAAGAGAGAAGGGGAAGCAGAGAAACAGCCTGATAAGAGGAGAAAGAAACTTGTTCTATTATAGTATCAATTGCAAAATTCTGATAATCCCTGTTCAGATTTTATTGGAATGACAGAGACTATTAAAGGTGAGCTTTGCGAGGTTTGTCTTGCATATATTTGCTGCGCCATTTTGTTTTGGATTTATATTTTTTTGGGGTGTGTAGACATAACACACAGTCATACTCACCTCTCCTGGGACCAGTTTTGACATCTGTTGTGGTTCCTCATCCTCTTTGGACTTCCTTGGGCCTCCTGATTGACATCAATGGACCCCGGTTGACCACGGTGGCCAGTGATTGGGTCTCAGTGACCACATGGCTTGCACTGAAGTCTTGTGGCACACCCCATGTGATCAATGACAGGACCCAACAGGCCACTGACATCACTTAGGTCAGAAGAGGCCTGAAACTGTGAGGACCTGCACAATGGATCCCAGGAGAGGTGAGTAGGACTGTTTGTTGTCTTTACTCACCTACCCCGGGCATCTGCTGTTTATACTCTGGGATATGAAGCCCCTCAGAAGATGATAGTATGATGAACCCAAAAATTTTGGAAAATTCGTAACGAACTTGACTCCTTAGGAATCATTTGTCTCAGGACACCTCTAGGACGTAGGATCAAAAATAGGTTATTTGTGGCTCATCTAAGAATCAGACCCTGGTGACGAGTGACCGGAGGAGGTTAGAGGGCTCCTTTTCTCAAGTTTCCTGGAAGAAGTTTCCGTAGTGTCTTGGAGTGAAGTCTCGTCTTCCAGTGACATAAAATATACATGAAGGAGATAAAAGTTCCCGGCGTTGATGGATAGGTGTCCCTGCCCTATATAGCGCGCCGAGGAGATTCTTTTCCCAGTCCTTTTCAAGTTGAGAACCACGGAATGTTCCATCACTCTCAGTCACGGCGTTGTCAGAAGGAACAAGAACGGATCACATGAGCTCCCGAAATAGAAGCACGCATGACAGAAATAATTGCTGCCGTCCCTGTAATTGAATTCTCTCTGAGCCCGTGATCAGCCGCTGATTCCCCACCCCCCACCCCCCTATTTTAACATGATAATTTGCAGTAAACTGACCGGCGATTTCCTAAAACCATTTAATAGCGCCAAACGTAATGCATCTTATTAGAGTTATCAGACTGGAAAATAAATACTTCATGCTACATTTCCTCCGTTATTAAGTTCTTCGGGGAGTATTGCTTGTACATTATCTCTCTTTAAGTGTAGGTGTCTGCCGGCAGCTGCTTGGAGGACTCGGACTTAAAGGGAATAGCCGACCTCATGTTTTTTCTGTGCTAACTCATTTCATAATAGATATTTTTCGCAGTTGGAGTTTTGTTTTACTGTTACATGACTCTGGATTGCCTGCATCGGCCTTAGATGACAAAGAGATAGATGATAGAATTCTCCCTGCATGCAGTTACCACTAGGGGGAGTGTGGAGCTTAGTGTATAGTACAGTATACTGTACTGCATGCAGTTACCACTAGGGGGAGTGTGGAGCTTAGTGTATAGTACAGTATACTGTACTGCATGCAGTTACCTCTAGGGGGGAGTGTGGAGCTTAGTGTATAGTACAGTATACTGTACTGCATGCAGTTACCACTAGGGGGAGTGTGGAGCTTAGTGTATAGTACAGTATACTGTACTGCATGCAGTTACCTCTAGGGGGGAGTGTGGAGCTTAGTGTATAGTACAGTATACTGTACTGCATGCGGTTACCACTAGGGGGAGTGTGGAGCTTAGTGTATAGTACAGTATACTGTACTATATGTAGTTACCACTAGGGGGAGTGTGGAGCTTAGTGTATAGTACAGTATACTGCACTGCATGCAGTTACCACTAGGGGGAGTTTGGAGCTTAGTGTATAGTACAGTATACTGTACTGCATGCAGTTACCACTAGGGGGAGTTTGGAGCTTAGTGTATAGTACAGTATACTGTACTGCATGCAGTTACCACAAGGGGGAGTGTGGAGCTTAGTGTATAGTACAGTTTACTGTACTATATGTAGTTACCACTAGGGGGAGTGTGGAGCTTAGTGTATAGTACAGTATACTGTACTGCATGCAGTTACCACTAGGGGGAGTGTGGAGCTTAGTGTATAGTACAGTATACTGTACTGCATGCAGTTACCACTAGGGGGAGTGTGGAGCTTAGTGTATAGTACAGTTTACTGTACTATATGTAGTTACCACTAGGGGGAGTGTGGAGCTTAGTGTATAGTACAGTATACTGCACTGCATGCAGTTACCACTAGGGGGAGTGTGGAGCTTAGTGTATAGTACAGTATACTGTACTATATGTAGTTACCACTAGGAGGAGTTTGGGGCTTAGTGCACAGCAGAGTATACTGTAAGCTCCTGGTCTCCCCCTAGTGGTGACTGCAGACAGAGAGAATTATGTCTTTAGATCTAACTGTGTTCATTCATATATTTGTATGGTTATGTAACAGCATCACAATCTGGTTTGTCTGGGGTGAACAATCTAGGTTTCCCTAGTTAGGTATGAGCAATCCAGTTGATAATGAGCAGGGTTTGTTATGAATTTACAAAGATTTGGGGTTCAGCCAAACCTGAAATTTTTTGGGATCACCACTTATGAGCCACTATTATGTGACGGGGGTCTCTCAAGCTGTAGGAGAGGACATAGCTTTATTGAGTTAGTATTTATTACTGATCTCTTGGACTACAAAATGAGCCGAGAGCATAGCCAGCAAAAGAGCAAAGGGACAGGAGTAGGACTACATGTACCATATAAGGGCTCGTTCACACGGGGCAAGAGGGGGCGGATTTTGGCGCTGAATCCTCCTCAAAATCTTCCCCCTCACAATAGAGGTCTATGCAGACCACTAGCGATCTACCCTTTCTTCAGGCAGATTCCGCGGCTGATTCAGCCCTGGCGCCCGCCTCGCGGCAGTACCCACTGGGCTAGGCCCATTCATTTGGGCCTAATCCGAAGCGAGAAGCCGCGACTGTCGGAAGCTGCGATAGTCGCGGCAGGCACATTTTAGTCCTATTCTGACGCTGCTTCCCGCGTCAAAATAAGGACCAAAATACGTGGTCCCGTACCCCGTCTGAATGGGGCGTACCTATCCAAACAGCAAAGCAGAGTCTATATCCAGGACCAAGCCAAGGTCATGATCAGGGACAAGCAGCAGTCAAGTCAGGAACAGAACCTTAGGAAATGAAATCCAAGACTGGAGTGAATGTCAAACACCAGGCAAGACCTAGCGGGATGTGTCTTCTTTATATAGACTGCCAGACATGGCGGCTTTTTCGGCTACTGGTTGTCCGAGTGCTCTGACCAAGAGGACCCGGATAAAATTGGAGACCCAAGGAGTGGAGGAGGAGACAGAGGAGTCAGCACAAGACACGGCAACCATTCAGTGCAAATTTTTGTATCTGTTACCCCTAGTGGGGATGGCCTGGGCTCCTTAGAATAGTCACAGACTGGCAGCAGTAATGCCGATACAGCAGTCGCATTGTCAAGAGTTCAGCCGAGAGTTGTCATTATATGAAGATATGACCGTCTAGAAGATGAGATGGAAGCCTCATAGCCAGCAAAGGAGCTAAGGCACAGAATCAGGAGTAGTACTACAAGCACCATGCAAACTATCCAAGTATAGAAGCAAAGGTAAAATCCAGGAACAAGGCCGAGGTCAAGAACAGGGTCAAGCACCAGCTAAGACACGACACAGTGAACCTCCTCTATATAAACCAGGTCTTAGGAGTTAGTTATCTGACTAATCTGACAGTAGAGAGAGCAGTAAAGTGAGCAGAAGAGCCTGGCCAAGACCAGGAGGATGAGGAAGCCGACACTGGACAAAGACGTCAGCTTGAGACACGGCTGCCCAACATTTCTGTATACAGGAAGCTCCCCCTAGTGGCCACTGTTGGAAACCCCTATTTTATTATCTGAGCTTGTGACCTTTGCCAGGGTTCCCCTTTAAATATCACCCTGCCGTCTAGCGTGGAGAAGACAGAAGATTAATGAATCCTTCACCTCTCCAACTTGTAGTTATTCTAACCCCTCATGAAGAGGGTTTGATGATCAGCCATTCAGCGCGTGCGAGATTGCATGTACTCTCGTCCGACTCTCCAAGGACTCATCACAGCAAATCACCGCTCTCTCTCTCTTGTAAAATAGACAGCAGCCTGTCAGACTCCGCCAGACGTATCGCTCTCATCAACGTGCCAATCCTGGCCGGCATTAGTATTCGTGCCGCCGACCAGGGACATATTCCATTTCTAAGCAGGACCTTTTTATATGCATCCGATAGACTCGCTACAGCTTTATACCCAATCATTCTTTCATCCACCTCACAAAGCTCTAATCCACACCAACTCAAATTTTTTTCTTACAGGTGTTTGAGACATCTTCAAAACAAAAAGAGATTACCAATGTTGTATCCTGATATAACTCTATATCGTAAAGGCGTCCAAGTTACCATTTGGCTAGACGTCGAATACTTAAGGGAAGTGTGTCCTCAGAAAGTAACCTCTTGGAAATGGTGTTTTTACCTTAAACATATTTTAGAAGAATTTTTGAGAATATTTAATTTTCTATGTTATTTAAAAAAATTTCCAACTCTTACTACTAAGCCTAAAATTATCTGTCATTTTACTTGTCAAACTGATGGACACTGTAGAGGAACTGAGTAAACCCCATTACTAGTCAGTGGAGTCCTTGTAAGACTTTGCTCTCCATCCTACGACTGATCCCACACTCCAGTATTTTTGTATTTCTGCTCCTCCGCCGTCTATTGGTTTGAAATACTGAGGCAGCATCTGACTTCCTAATTACATCATGGAAGGCAGATTTGCATATTCTTCCCATGGTCCTTTGCAAAGTGGAGTTCTAAAGGCTTAATGAGTCTCCACACACCTATATGGTGGTCTCTCCCCAAGGAGTGACAATATCCCCTTAACCCTGTCTAAGCCTCTCACCTCTACCAGGTTATAGTCCTCTCTACATCGGGCTGACGAGATGCAAGTACATTGAAACAGCTGTCCTCGATTGAGAGACTATACCTGGTAATAATCCCAGCGTCATTGCAAAACAAAGGCCTCTTGGAAGGTCGGGCATGATGCAAAAGGGAGCAGCCTTTATTGGGTTATTTCACTGGAATTCTGTCTTCCCAACTACATCAGGAAAGACAGGCTTGCACATTCTAGTGAGCGCCCTCTATTGGTTTGCAATACTGAGGCAGCATCTGACTTCCTAATTACATCATGGAAGACAGATTTGCATATTCTTCCCATGCTCCTATAATGGAATAGAAAAATAGAAAAAAAAATTTGACTCTTACTTTAACTTCTGATGTAGCATCCCAATGGTAGCGCTACCAAAAAAGTTGATATTTTGTATATGTTTTTGGAAGCCATGTTTGTTGTTTATTCATAATGTGCGCTGTGCCTTTAATTGGAGCGACTAACTTCAGAAGGGTACAATTCAGACAAAGAGAGTTTTGGGATGGGGGTGAGATGGGGTCTTCCCCTGACCTTTGATGCTAGCTAGATTGGAGGAAAACCAGCTAGATCAGTCCTGTGTCATTGAGCAGTCAGGAGATGGGACGTATCCCTGCTCACCTTGTGGGTTTGAGCAGGCGATGAGGATGAGACCTCGTGATCTCGTGACTCCATCAACATGTACACGCTGCAAAGTGAATTTGACAAAAGTTATAGACTTTGAGACAGAGTATAACACACTAGTTAAAGTGAAAGTCTACCCCAACAAGGGGGATGCAGAAGAACCATCAACCAGTACAGCCCTGAGCTCAGTAGAAGCTCCATAACAACTACTATCAGAACCTGGTGCCATTGCGCCTGTTCTGCCTCAGTTAATGCTGTGAGTTCCGCTGTTCAACAACGATCTTCTTGCATGACCATCATGAACACTCCAACCTCCAGTAGGCTCAGGGAGACTCACAACTATTAGGATGGTCCCTGGGGAAAACAATACCATCACCATCAGGTTCCCTGCAGACCCTCTCAAAATTGCACCAGTCTAGGAGAAACGTTTGTTGAGATTCTTGCCACTGTGACCACGGCCACTACTACCGCTCAAAGCCACATCAAGGTTACGCTATTATGTTGCGATTAGGAATTGAAATTGTATCATGAGAAACTGGAGTTCTTAAATAAAATTTGCCGAAAGTTAAGGTCGGACACATCTGTACTTTTAAAGACTTGTCAGGCCAATGAGTGGTGAAATAATATCACATCGGGGGCCCTGTTCTCTTACTGGCCTCTATTCCTGATTCTACTGAGAGGTGAGATATAATAATCACAGGTTCTATGTAATCCAGAAATCTGTTCTTCCCGAGCACCGGAGCTGCCGAGGCGAGCGGCTGCCTTGTATTTATTAAATCAACATTGTCCTCGGAGAGAAGTAATGGCGAGAACACCGCGCAAAAGGAATGACAAGTGCAAGCGGCTTCTCCGGGTCTGTACAGGGGGGAAAGACAATCACGGATCAGATTCGGAGATGGGGGGGGGGGGTTGCCGTCAGCCCCTTCTTACAGTCTGTTTCCTGGAATCTTTCAATGGTGTTCTTGTTAATGACTTCTCATTATTGATCAGGATCTTCGCTGGGATGGAAATATGTTAATTTAGCTCGATACATTTAATTCATTTGGCTCGCTCAATCCATCCCGAATTTTCGTTAAAAAAAAACAACTTTTACTTTTGCGTGAGGCGCGGTGAGCTTACAGGATGACCGTAGAGTAACCTTAAAGGTTTGTGGTGGGGAAGTTGGTCTTGGGTGACCTCTGTGCCTAGTTCCTTTGTTAGTAATAGAGATGAGTGAACTGGTTTGTTACAAATTTTCCAAAAATTTCGGGTATGACTTTTTCTGAAATTTTTGGAGTTCTTGACCCACAAATCCACTAAAGTTGATTTCTTGAGGAACCTGAGTGTAATGGTTGAGGCCAGAGAGGGTGTGTGCAAGTAATAAAAAAAAAAACACTTACCTTCCCTAAGTAGGTGCTTTGGCCGCCTTCCTGGTCTGTTCGCCATGTCTTCCAGCCCTCAACGTAGGCGCAAAGACTGCTTAGACCCAATGACAGGGCTTAATGGTGACATGGAGATTGGAAGTCATGGTAGGCAAGTCAGGAACAAGATGGGAACACTGGAGGACGTCATGGTGGAGCGCAGAAACATTGAGTATGAATTTTTACAAAATTTTTGCAACTCTGTGGCCAGAATAGACCCAAAGTATAATAATTAGAGATGAGCGAACAGTGAAATATTCGACTATTCGAACGTATATCGAACCCCACTAATAATGCAGGAGCTGGCTTTTTCCCATAGGAATGCATTGACCAGCGTTGATTGGCCGAATGCCATACAGAGTACAGCATTTGGCCAATCAACGCTGGTTCTGCCGGAGGAGGCGGAGTCTATAATCGGTCCACAGCAGTCTCCATTCTGGTCCGATATTAGACTCCAACTCCTCACAGACGAGTCTCCGGCAGAACCAACATTGATTGGCCGAATGCTGTACTCTGTATGGCATTCGGCCAATCAACGCTGGTCAATGCATTCCTATGGGAAAAAGTCAGCTCGCCCATATCGCAAGCTGACAGGGATCCTGACCAGATAGAGCCCCAAAGAGCTGGGTGACATTCCCACCTAAATAAAGGTAATCCCTAGCTAACCCTGCCTGTACATCTGTCCCTGTCTCACAGTCTCATATGAACCGGATATTAAATCCACCTTTCGTATAAATTGGAGGTCACCTGATTTCGGCAGCCAATTACTTTTTCCATTTTTTTTTCGATGTCTCCGTTGTCGTAGTTCCTGTCCCACCTCCCCTGCACAGTTATTGCTGCAAAAAAAGCGCCAGGGAAGGTGGGAGGGGAATCAAATTTTTTGTGAGTTTGCCACCTGGTGTTCGACTCGAATCAAACATCTTGAACAGCCTGATATCCGATCGAACATGTACTTGATCGAACACTGTTCACTCATCTCTAATAATAATGGCTTGTGTTCTAACCTACTAAATGATGGGGGTTGTGGCTCTTATCTCAGGTCCGTGGAGTCTGAGCTCCAGAAATAAGAAGGTCCTGAGATAAGAGCCCCAACCCGATGATCCAGAGGAAGGCGAAGAAAAACCCCGGAGATGTGAGTCTCAGGGGAAAAAATAATTCCTCCCTGACCCCAAATATGGCGATCGGCGATATAACCCTGGATCATGTCTATCCATCTGCCTACTGCTGACCCGAAACCTAGAACCTGCTCCGAAGAGCTGACAATCTACATAACCAAATATATAATAATATATGCAATATATATAACATAATGACATCTTGCTCCGAAGAGCTTACAGTCTATATAAAGGAATCCTCTCTGTGATACATAACATGTGCTGACCATTATAACCCCTAGTCTAAGGAGAGGATTCCTGCCAAAAGTCACATTCTAGATTACTTAAACCCTTCAGACATAAGGGCAAGGACCCTATAGATCCCTAGAGACTGACTAAGGCTTACAATCGATTCCGGAGGTTCCTTCCAACCTTCTATGATCCCTGCTCTTCTGAGCTTACAGACTAAAGAAAACCATCATTGACCCTTTAATGACCACTATTTGGGGATACAAGGGGCAGCCATGCAAAAAAAATCCTGCAGCTGCATACAGGCCATGAGCGGTTACGGCTTCATCTCCACCGACCCCCAATAAGTCATCAGGGACAATCTACTATAATGTGGAGTAATAGAGAAATTGTAGACTATGAAGGCGCTCATGGTATAAACTCTATAGGGTGGGGAGAGGTCATTAAAAGGTTAATGTTTACCTGTCCCGAGGAGCTTACAATCTAAAGGAAGTGACCTCCAACCCCTAGTCTAAGTTTGGCCTTTGTGGTGAGAATCTTTTTATAGAGATCTGGTGAGGAAAAGAAAGGAGAAAAAGAAAATCAGTCATTTCCTCTCATCTTCTGACTGCCCCAGCCCCACCCCTGAGCTGCCCAGCCCCACCCCTAAACAGCTCAGCCCCACCCATGAACTGCCCAACTGGGGGGGTATAGACTTTGGGTGTAACACTGCATTACTTAACTCTCAGGCCTGTGGAGGAGGTGGCGCAATTTGAAATAAAGTGAGAGAAAGTGAGTGAATAGAAAACCTGAAACCGTCACATTACACAGAAATGGCATTTATAAAATGGGAGGGGGTTATCAGAAGGGGTCTATTCTGTCCCTTCTCCTTATACATCATTATCAGGTGCTCTATATACAGTGTTGGCCAAAAGTATTGGCCCCCCTGCAATTCTGTCAGATAATACTCAGTTTCTTCCAGAAAATGATTGCAATCACAAATTCTTTGGTATTTTCTTCATTTAATTAACCACAAAAAGAATTGTCAAAAAGCCAAATTGGATATAATTCCACACCAAACATAAAAAGGGGGTGGACAAAAGTATTGGCACTGTTTGAAAAACCATGTGATGCTTCTCTAATTTGTGTAATTAACAGCACCTGTTACTTACCTGAGGCACCTAACAGGTGGTGGCAATAACTAAATCACATTTGCAGCCAGTTGAAATGGATTAAAGTTGACTCCACCTCTGTCCTGTGTCCTTGTGTGACCACATTGAGCATGGAGAAAAGAAAGAAGACCAAAGAACTGTCTGAGGACTTGAGAAGCAAAATTGTGAGGAAGCATGAGCAATCTCAAGGCTACAAGTCCATCTCCAAAGACCAGAAAGTTCCTGTGTCTACCGTGTGCAGTGTCATCAAGAAGTTTAACGCCCACTCAGATCAGCTGCATCTGATGTAGCAGTGCTGAGTGTGCTTTGAACCATGCTGCACACTCAGCTCTTCTGCATCTCTGTGTGTGCTGAGCTCTGCCACTTCTCTGTGTAGCAGTGCTGTGTCAGCACTGCTACATCTGAGATCGGACCACAATGGAAACTGCTGTGGACGGATCTTAGACTCCGCCTCCTCTGGCAGAACCAGCATTGATTGGCCGAATGCTGTACACTGACCAATCACCGCTTTTCAATACATTCCTATGGGAAAAAGTCAACTCGCGTATATCGCAAGCTGCCAGGGATCCTGATATAATACAGGGACTTTGGTGTGTTAGATGCACCCAGACATGCTCCCCCTGCTGTCCCAGATGCATTCCAGAGTGTTGGCATCATTTCCAGAGGTGTCATAGTGGACTTGGTGACCCTCCTGAGACGAATGGTGGGATCCCCTGAAACGAAGCATTTTCCCCATAGACTATAATGGGGTTCGATATTCGTTCGAATAGACGAATATTGAGCGGTTATTCAAATCGAATATCGAATATTTTACTGTTCACTCATCTCTAGCCAGGACCCCTCCTGTATACAAAAATCTGTGAACTTCTCTCAAGGTGGTGTTTGGAGAGCAGTAGTACTTGTCCCCCTCCTTGCACCTTACATACTGTGTATCAGCCCGACCCGCCATTTGTAAGTAAGTCAGTGCCAAAAATGGATCTTGTGAGGTGGGAAGGGGTTAAAAAACTGTCTTGTATTCTCCCAGACACTGGTGCGGCTGATAAATATGGCCGCCTTGCTTTTGATCTGCCACGAGGAGCGGGTTTCCTTGGGCACCAGGTCACTGAATAATAATGAGAGGCTTTGTGGTGTAGTAGATGGAGGTGTCAGGCCAATTACCAAGCGCTTCAATAACACCAGAGGTGCGGTATTACGGGTTCCTTGGAGAACATCTCGTACTCCACTTCTCGTTCCTTGTGATTACCTTCCTCCACATCTTCCCGGCTCACTTAATAGCGTGACACGATGAGGGTGCCGTTCTGTATAGCAGATTGATCTACAAATTTATAGGAAATTACAGTGTTCCGATGCTGTGTTTATATCAGTCGAGCTCGGCTGCCGCAGACTTTTATTTACCTGCCGTATTTTTTTTATGCTGCTGGTAAATTTGTTTTAGTATTTTTTGTTTCCCGGAGACATTTTCATTGTTTTTTTTCTGTAGAATATTGTGAAAGTTTTGTGTGCCATAACTTCAACCGAGAGACTCTCAGAAGGGTCTTCGAGTGAACTTATCACGTCATATGTCTATAGTAGTAACATTCAGGGGAATAAAAAAAGTTCACCATTAAAGGACCTATCTGAAAAGCCCAAGGACCTTCACCATCTGATTGGCGCTGTCACCCCGAGCATTTTGGTGTTTTGTTTATCCAAATCCGTTAAGCCATTCCAAAGATACAAGTCTATCACTGCATGACATACAGTGTACAGGAACCCCGCCCCCACCATAGTGTTACCGCCCACTTGATTTGTAGACCCTAATTTACATCAGCATGAAAAGGGCTTATATCTTTGGAATGGCTGGATGGATTTGGATAAATAAAACACCAAAATGCTCAGAGTGACAGCGCCAATCAGATGATACATATCATTGGGCTTTTTAGACCAGGTGACAATTCCCCTTTAAATATAGCCCATGAATTACCAAATATTGGAAATACAATTACAAATAGAGAAATGAAGATTCAAGGGCAAATGACTCCACCAGTGATACTGACATTGTGACCCTGGTAAATAGAGATGAGAAAATTGATTCGGCACAAATTTAATTTGTTACAAATTTCCCAAAGTTTTTGATTTTTGGAGTCATGGTCGCTAGAGATGGAGAATCCCAGAAAATTTGATTCGTCCTCTATTTGGACAAGGTTGGTTAGTTCTGAACTTGTTCATATAGAATTGGAAAATAAATTATTATACTATGGCGTATGCTCAGACCCGTGAGTATAAGAGGAGGCGGCCCAGGGGAGGTGGCAAAAACAAAAACATTAATATTTACTTTCTGTTACCTTTTCTGGATTTTTTGCAGTGTCCGGCGATCTTCTCTGATGTCTTGACAATCGAAGGCCTGATAGGTGACCATGGGTGCTTAATGTCAGAGAAGAACGCCAGACACCGGGAGAATCCTGGGAATCCAATGTTTTTCCCTACATTATCTTCTGACCTCTTCATGTGCCCTGGGGTCACCGCCGAGGCCCATCACAAATGATGTCAATGTACCTCATGTGACCACTGAGTCCCAATCAATGGTCTCAGTGGTGACCCCGGGGCTTGCGAACCTGAATTTTACCCAATATCTAAAGACCTCAACTATTCATAGCCAGCTCTAGAGATGATCGAATACTACGGTAATCGAAATACTCGTACTCGATCGAGTACCACTCGCTGTTCGAATGTAAAAGTTCGATGCAGAACCAGCATTGACTGGCCGAATGCTATACAGTCGGCCAATCAACGCTGGTTCTTCTCCTACCTTTAGAAGTCTTCTCCGTGCAGCTTCCCCGCGGCGTCTTCCGGCTCTGAATTCACTCTGCCAGGCATCGGGCCTGGGCAGAGCCAACTGCGCATGTCCGCTTGTAGTGTGGGCATGCGCAGTCGGCTCTTCCCAGGCCCGATGCCTGGCAGAGTGAATTCAGAGCCGGAAGATGCCGCGGGGACGCTGCAAGGAGAAGACTGCTCGGAGGATCCAGCCTGACCCTCACTCAAGGACTTGGTAAGTGTAATTTGATCGAACGTTGCCTACCCCTGAAACGAGCATTTTCCCCCCATAGATGATAATAGGGTTCGATATTCGATTCGAGTAGTCGAACATTGAGGGGCTACTCGAAACGAATATCGAACCTCGAACATTTTACTGTTCACTCATCTCTAGTCGTAACTAACTGGTTTTGTTGAGAAGTTTCCAAAAATTTCAGGTTCGGCCTAACTTAAAATTTTTGAGATTCACCACCCACGAATCTATATTATATTTTGGGGTCTCATCAGATGCAACACTCTCAAAGTGTCCAGTGTTTCTTCTTGGGAGTCTTCTGGTCTCCTGAGTGATATCAAGAGCCCCCTGTCATTGTAGAGGTCCAATCACAGGCTACAATGGTGACCCCGGGTGCATGACATCCCCTTGAAGCCAGGAAGAGGACCCTGAGATAGATAAGGATGCTGCAACGAGGCTCTTATTGAGTTGCATATAAAACGCCAAGGCTCCCCCTAGTGGTGACTGCAAACATACAGAATATTTCCATATAACTCTAGTTGTGAAGGCACAGTAACCAGGGTTTTGGAGCTCTGTAACAAAAAACAAAGTAACAAACCTATAAAGATATATTGTGAATCTAATCGCTACAGAATTTCCTAACGGTGTAGGTAAAACAGATCACAATTCACCACAACTACACTTTAATTCACCCCAAAATGTAGTATGGAGCCAAAGATGAATCTATCCCTATAGGTTTACAGAGATCCTTGAGCCGGCTGGTGTTGTACATGTTACATTGACTACTGTATGTAATATGTTGAGGATTTCGGGCTTTATGGGTCAGGTATCCGTCATGTCTTCCCCCCGCAGAGCTCCCTATAGTTAGTGGATATGCTAAGTAATCGATAGACGGATTGTTTCCTCAGAATTTATAGTAGCCGAGCTCTAAGCCATACATAAGAGGACGCTTGTTACAGGGCCGCATCTTTTGTAGATTGATTTTTAGACTATGTTTCTGGATGGAGATTTGTAGGGGATTTGTCGATGCAGAATTACTGTATGGACGGCTCTGAATTTATGATCCGTGATTCTTCATTGATCTTTGGGAATACTTGGAAGGACTTCATCATGATTGTGTCCTCCATTCACGAAAGTCCTCTGGGTGAATCTATATAAGAGGATTTCCTGCTTGATCTCTGTACATATGAATAGTCCTATAGTGTTAGAATAGATTTTAGGCCTCAACTCTTTAACCCCTTAACGGCCGTCCCATACTAAAATTACGTCGGCACTGACAGGTCCTTCCTGACTGCCCTATAGTAAAATTATGTCGGGCAGTCAGGGAAGGATTCCCCGTCAGTGCCGACGTAATGGGAGCAGATCTTACCTGTATCTGACAGCTAAGACCTGCTCCATTACCCCCACCCCCATTGAAGGGGTCTCCGATGGGTGGTTTTTAACCCCTTCAGTTCCGTGATCAAACACGATCACGGAACTGAAGCGGTTCCGTGATGGTGCCGGCGTTATCGGCATCCCCCGCGGTGAGATCGGGGGGTGCCGATATGCAAAACATGCAGTCTGGGGTCCAGCCAGTGGCCCCAGGCTGCCTGAGCCCCATGTTACCTGGTTGATCCTGCCGGGTACTAAAGGAAGCCAAGCGTGCAGCCTGTGCTTCCAGCCTGTAACATTGATTCAGAAATGAAATCATTGCTGAATCAAGTGTCCTAAAAGGGACACATAAAAAATTGAAATAAAAAGTGAAAAATAAATAAATAAATAAAGTGTTTGAAAAAAATGAATAAAGTTATAAAGCCCCAAAAATCCCCTTTTTTATATAGAAAATGAGTTATGTAAAAAAAAACCCTAATTAATAAAAATTTATAAAAACAATGCATATTTGGTATCATCGCTTCCGTAAAAATCTGTACAATAAAACTGAAATAATATTTAATGTATATGGTGAACATTGGAAAAAAAAAACCCGGAAAAAACCCACCGAAAGTAATGATTTTTTTTGCCATCTCACCTTAGAAAATATGCTATAAAAAGTGATCAAAAAGTCATATACACCCCACAACAGTGCCAATAAAAAGCGCAGGTTGTCCCACAAAAAATAACCCCCAACCAATACTGTGAACCGAAAAATAAAAATGTTACACCTCTCAGAAGATGGCGATGCAAAAATCACTGATTTATGTCCCCAAATGTGTTTTTCCTCTGCAGAACTAGTATCACATAAAAAAATACTATAAATGAGGTATCGCCGTAACCGTACCGACCCGCAGAATAAAGGCCACATGTTACTTATACTGTACGCTGCATGGCGCAAAATTTAAAAGATAAAATGTAATGCCAGAATTGATTTTATTTTTTAAATCCAGCAAAAAAAAATTAATAAAATGTATTACCCCTTGATACATTCCTTGATGGGTGTAGTTTTTAAAATGGGGTCACATTTGAGGGGTTTCCATTGTATTGATACTTTAGGGGCTCAGCAAATGAGACATGGCACCAGAAAACTATTCCATCAAAATAGGGTCAAAATACTCACTATACCCCTCAATGAATACCTCAAGGGGTCTAGTTTATAAAATGGGGTCATTTATGGGGGTTTTCAATTGTTTTGGTAACTCAAATCTTATGTTTGGGCCTGAAACATTTAGAAGCAAAAATTGTGTCTTGAAATCCAGTTGGTGCTCCCTTCTTTTTGGGCCCTACCGTGCCTCCGTACATAGGATTAAGGCCACAAAGTGTACATTCTAGAACACGGGAGAAATGGGGTCATCTATTTTAGGGTGTTTTTCTTCATTTTCATGTGTTATGTGCAAAAAAGCTGCCTATAAAATGACACTTTTGTGTAAAAAATATGAAATTTTTATGTTTGATGCAAATTTTCTCAAAACTTATGGGGTAAAAGTACTCACTATACCCCTCAATGAATACCTCAAGGGGTCTAGTTTATAAAATGGGGTCATTTATGGGGGTTTTCAATTGCTTTGGTAACTGAAATCTTGTTGAAATGTGCAATGGGCCTAAAATATCTGCAAGCAAAATTTGTGTTTTGCAATCCATTTGGCCCTCCTTACCTCTTGGGCCCTCCTGTATGAGCGTACATAGGACTAAGGCCACAAAGTGTACATTTTTTAACACAGGAGAAGTGGGGTGATATATTTTTGGGTGTGTTTCTTCTTTTTGATGTGTTGTGTGCAAAAAAACTGCCTATAAAATGACACATATTTGAAGAAAATGAAAATGTAATTTTTTTTTATCATTTGTAATAATTCTTGCAAAACAATATTTGTTTGATCAAAATGCTCACTATACCCCTCAAAGATACCTGAAGGGGGCGAGTTTTACAAATTGGGTCATTTAATGGGAGTTTCTGTCATTAGGCCGCCTATTCCTGTCTGCAAACATCGCTTGGTACCGGAAAAAATCACAAACTCAAAATTTCCAAAATTTGCTTATAAATTTGTAAATTGTCTAAATTATGCTAAAATTATTTCAAATATGCTTGAAACACAAAAGGAACATTTGGAAGTATATAATGACTAACTTTTTTGCCCTGTATTATTGTCTATATGTGAGATATCGCAGCTGAAAATGGAAAACATTGAAAAATTTACAAAATTTTCAGCATTTGTGAGTTTTTACATAAATTAACACAAGTTATATCAGTCTAATTTTACCTTCTCAGTAAAGTACAACATGTCACAAAAAAACAATATCAGAATCGCTTGGATGCCTGATACTGTTACAGAATTATTCACTGATAAAGTCACACAGGGCAAATTTCCAAAATTTGGCTTGGTCATTAAGGTCCAAAACAGGCCGGTCACTAAGGGGTTAAGAAGCTTGCTCTCAGTGAATGAAAACAATCCTGGTTATATTCAAAGACAGTGACCCTGTATATAGCTAGTGCTGACCCCAGCTGAGAAATTGAGACAATTGTATCCAGCCTAGACAATGCTCTGTGAGCAAAACACATCAGTAACAGCTGTACAAATCTCTCTGCTAGTTTGTTACAATGTATCCAGTCTAGGTAATGCTCTATGAGCCTAATTTTCTGCTGCAAAATAGTATTTATATGTCAGATTTCGGAAGCAAGGAGGGGTCATGTCTGTGGACCCGCATCTCTAAGGAATGGAAGTCATGACACTGCAGCTCAACCTGAAATGGCGCACGTAGTGCTCCGCGAATGTGTCCATATAGAAGGGGAAAAGAGACATATTATTCCATCCAGAAATAAGTGACTCTACTACAGAGACTTCACCACAGATGTGACCGCAGAAAAACATCTCCTAATGTATCAGAAGGGTCGAGATGTCTGAGGCAAAGGAGTAAAAATAGATGGTAATAAGATATATTTATCACATAAAAGGCCAATTCATGAAATATATGAAGGACGAAACAAACTACAAGAGGAAAAAGCTCTAGACAAAGTGGTAAATGGAGGAAATGGATCCAGAGGAAAGAAAATGCACATCAAGGTAGAAATAAATCCACATGTAATATATACAGAGACTCCACGGGCGCAAGCCAGGAAGATCAACAAGCGCGGCGCAGAAGAAAGTGGCCATTATTATCATAGAAATATTACACAACAGATATATGGGAGATAGATGGATAGATAGATAGATAGATAGATAGGAGATAGATAGATAGATAGATAGATAGATAGATAGATAGATAGGAGATAGATAGATAGATAGATAGATAGATAGAGAGATAGGAGATAGATAGATAGATAGATAGATAGATAGATAGATAGGAGATAGATAGATAGATAGATAGATAGATAGGAGATAGATAGATAGATAGATAGATAGATAGATAGATAGATAGGAGATAGATAGATAGATAGATAGATAGATAGATAGATAGATAGGAGATAGATAGATAGATAGGAGATAGATAGATAGATAGATAGGAGATAGATAGATAGATAGATAGATAGATAGATAGGAGATAGATAGATAGATAGATAGGAGATAGATAGATAGATAGATAGATAGATAGATAGATAGATAGATAGGAGATAGATAGATAGATAGATAGATAGATAGATAGATAGGAGATAGATAGATAGATAGATAGATAGATAGGAGATAGATAGATAGATAGATAGATAGATAGATAGATAGGAGATAGATAGATAGATAGATAGATAGATAGATAGATAGGAGATAGATAGATAGATAGATAGATAGGAGATAGATAGATAGATAGATAGATAGATAGATAGGAGATGGATAGATAGATAGATAGATAGATAGGAGATAGATAGATAGATAGATAGGAGATAGATAGATATATAGATAGATAGATAGGAGATAGATAGATAGATAGATAGATAGATAGGAGATAGATAGATAGATAGATAGATAGATAGATAGATAGGAGATGGATAAGTTTGGACCATACCAGGGTTTTGCTTCGTCCACACAGGATGACACAAACCTTTGAGAAATACTTACATTACATAGATATGAGACATAGATGTTGCTTTGGGTTTTTCCCCTGATCGGCGTTGCCAATGTATGTTTATGGCGGAGAGACCACTGACCTGTAGCTCATTTTATATTATACTCACCTATTTGTCTCTTCACTGAGTGAATTGGTTATTACTATAATGAGCAGGGCGATGTTGTTATTTCACATGGACTACCTATCCCAGAGCTTTATTCTATTAACTGCGCATGTGCCTATCTAATGGTGTGATGTGATGGTGCTTAAGGCACAGGGGCCCCTTTTCCAGTATGGCCCTGATGATACTTCCATCTAGTACTGCAGAAATGCTGGTTCCTATATACAATGTTTGATATGTGTGTATTGGGTCTGCGCATGCGCGGTTGAGCAGTGGTGTCACTTAGGATATGGAATACTGCACTCTTATATTATCCTGGATCTTTCAAGGTGGAAATGTCTGGCGGTCCCATGTATCCTCTTTGGCCCTCTCTGTAGCCCCCAAGCTTCTGTAGAGACCCCAGTATGTAATAATAGCACTTCTGTTCCTATCTGAATAAGTTAGGTATGAAACAAACCAGAGGGCCAAAGATCTTGAAACAAATCTCGCAACGTGAAGCCATCTCTTGTAATAAACTTGTAAAAATTTAAGTTATACTTTGCCTCAGTCAATTTGTACCTAAAAGGGTATACTGCGCCCCCTAGCAGAATGACACCACATTACACTGAACAATATCGGCAGAGATGGCGGTCACCTTGAAACCACATGTGCTGTTGCTCCATAAGAGTCTCTATCATTGCAGAATCTAATATAGCGAAAACCTCTTCTAATATAAAGTAACATCGCACCTTGAAGTCGCCGCCGTCGTTCTTAGAAACTGAGTTAAAACTTCTGAACTAGTTTCCTTTGCTTCATTTCATGCGTGGTGTGAGGAGCAATGTTCACGAGCGGGGAAATCACACTCGGAAGCGAGAGCGTCTGCACATTGTTCAGTCCACGTTAGCAACTTTGTTGGCAGCGGAGGCAGCGATAATGGAATGCAAATGAGAACGGCAATTGTTCACTTTGTGACCTCCAACTCTCGAAAGCTCCATCTTGTCTTTTTCATGCCCACCAGAGCACAAACAATCGCTGATGGGAAGATTCACACTCACAATGCCCAGACCTCACGCAGTAGGTGTCCGCTCCCTGGAAAAGCCAACATTTTCTAGCTTTTTCTTTGTCAAAAGAGGGGAACGGGAAGCAATTTTCGGTTCTAAGAAGGGCTACTTGGAAGCAATTCTAAATTGGACAACCCCAAGGAAACGACACCCGGGAGTAAACAGAATTTACCATTGACCCTTTCTGACCTGGACCGCCATGGGATCTAATATTCCTATTCCATTAGTGAATTTGCTAATACTAAAACTGTCTAGGGATAAGGGAGTAGCTAATGCAGACGGGGCCATTACTTGTACACTCTATAAGGTCCTATCCATATGGCTCTGTAGTGTAGTGCCATAGTGAGCCATAATATACAACCTTCATATCATGTTCTCACTTAGAACCTCCATGTATCGTCATATCTAAATATTCCGTTTTACAGATTTGTCTTGAAGCCAATTGGAAGAGGTGCACACTCCAACGCCTTGGAGGACGTCTTGCCCATGTCTACATTATTTGGTCTTCCACGTATTAATATTACCATTAAATTCTTCAAGCTGAACAATCCCACATGTCACAGATCAATCTCGTCCCCGGTGAACTCTCTATGAAGTTGTCCATCATAGGCAGGAGCAGCATGTCTGGGCAATCTTATTCCGAAGCCAATTAACTAAGCAATATCTTCTGGAAGGAAAACATCACCTGAAGGGATCATAGGAAGACAATTGGAAAAAACAGAAATGATTATACTGATATGAAAAGAGTTGGGGGATATACAAGCTGCTAGACTCATGCTATGCTCAATTTGCAAAAAATTAAGAAAAATCCTAAACATTTAGCGCAGTGTAGTAGCAGTATAGTAAAGCAGGTTGTTACATTGTAGCATAGTGCTGATTAGAGTGATCGAACTGGTTTGTAGCAAGTTGAATTTGTTAATGAAATTTTTGGGAAACTTGACTTCTGCCAAACCCAAGATTTTTCAGATTTGAGAGATGAGTGCGCTGGTTCATAATGAGTGGAAAATTACACCTGCAATCACGTCATTCTGCTCAGAGCAGAACATTATATCAAATGAGTTCCTCTTCTTTTATCATAACTAGTCAGAGACCACCACCAGTAACAGACTGATATTATCAAGGTCAAAAGCACCCTGGTGATTGGTCCAAAAATAGTAGCTTGCAGTATTCCAGGTCCTCACTGCTACTTCAGATTGTCAGGTCCTGATGGTTCCTGGCTCTTCCCAGTAACCCAAGTAGTGGTGGCTACTAGTAGGGGTGTTAGTGTCAAATAGTGTTGAGTGAGTAGTATTCGATCGAATACCTCATCGGCATAGGTATGCGTGTAATCGGCCGAACAACAAGGGGTTAAACGCATCGAATATAGACTGTAGACTGTCCTACTCTACATATAAACTTACAGGAATGCTGTCAACCATTAAGTAACTCCACTCACTGGACATGTCTGGCCACTTTATTAGAAACACCCATCTACTAATCTCTAATCTATGGAATACTTGGATCACTGGATTTTATGCTGCACTCCGAGGTCAGGGGCCTAATGTCCATAGACCACCATTGTGAAAGGATGTTTCTAATAAAGTGGCCGTTCACACACTGAGCTTAGAATGAGCAGGGATTTCGATGATTATTGTACAAGATATACTAATTATTTGCACATAGGGCACCATATTTCATAGGTCCCTTTAAGTAGAGAGCTCATATTGAACTGGGCTTGTTACATTTTTTCCAAATATTTCAGGTTTGACTGAACCCAAAATTTTTGGGGTCCACCACCCATGAATCATCATAAAAAAGAGGTACAAGGAAGATGTGGAGAAATAGAAAATACTCAGATTTAGTTACCTCCCCTTGTATCTGCTGTGGTCGGCCTCAATAGTCATGGAGGGAATACCAGAAGATGCTGGAGAAAGAGGACCGAATGATTTGGTGAAGCCCAAGAGAAGTGAGGTAAGGTGAGTATTAGTGTTTTTTTAAATTTTTTCTGCCCCTCCCCTGGGCTCCTTATTGTGAATAAGGTTGAGCCGATCTTGAGATTTCAGGATCGATTTCAAAATCCGATTTCCGATCATTTTCCATCAGATCATGAAATTTGCTCAATCGCCGATCGGGATCCGATCTTTCCCGATCCTGATCGCTCATCCCTAACTGTGAAGAAGCCCCAGAGTATAATAATGACACCAGTTTGGACCGAATTGAAACTTGCAGACGAACCTTGGAAATATTCTTGAACCAAATCTCACGAGGTTCGCCCATCACTACCTGTAACTGTATCTGAAAAAACACCTTTACTTTGTAACTTATGCATCTTCAAGTTCCCTTTTATCCCAAGAAAGCATTCACTCCAAGGAAGCATTCACTCCAAGGAAGCGTTCACTCCAAGAAAGCATTCACTCCAAGGAAGCATTCACTCCAAGGAAGCATTCATCCCTTTCGGCTTCCAGCTCCGCAGCCACAATACAGGACCTATTTCTATGTGATTTGTACCCGGAGAAGATCACAGCTCTTCTAAATGCAGACGTGTTAGCGGAGTGAAAGGCTTCAAATGTGCAGCTAAATAATTGGGCTAAGATGTCAACATTTTAATCAATGATCTGGAAGTAAATAGACATTGATTTCTCAGCGCTGGCAGACAATGAGGAGAGATACTGTCCACATAAATGGATGTGTATCACTGAAGCAAATTAAAAAGAGACAGCTTTGCAAAAAGCCGCCGCTCCCGTGTTAACTGCATTTTCCAAGAAGTCAGCAAATTCTGCAGCCGATCTTGGCTTCTGCATCCGGATTTGGAGTAAATGCACTTTGTTATTCCCAGGATTGTCACCTTTAGTAGCAAATAATATTACAGGGGCTGTCCAGATGCCTAAATATATTGCAAACACGACTTGTTTTTTTTTTATTGCTTCCATTGGGCCCTGATGGCAATGGGTAGAGGAGGGTCTGTTGAAGACCCCCCCATGTCATCCATCTGAATTACCCATTTAGATGTGTATTATATTAATGATTGGATCTTCAAGTCTTTACGTACAATATTGGGATAAAATAAAATAAAAATAGAAAAAAAATCAACAAAAATACCTTTTGCCCATTATATGTACATGACATTGACACGACACGGTAAAACAGATGCATTATTTATCACACATGGTGAACTCCATTATAAAAAAATTCCAGATATAATTTTTTGGTGACATAACCACTTCCAAAAAAAATTCCAAAGTGATACCAATGGAAAATACAGCTCATCCTAAAAAAAAAGAAGTCCCCAATAGCGTTGCTATTGAAAAATACAACCCATCCTATAAAATAAAAGCCCCCTATGAGCCCTGCCTACATAGAAACATAAGAAAGTAATGACTTTATGATACGTCAGCTAAATAACAAGGAGAAAGCCGAGGCCTTAAGAACTAAGCTAGGTCACGTCTTTAAGGGGTTATCATTAGAGATGTTTAATTCATAAATACCATTTTTTTTTATGAAGGTTATCATTTTGGAATCTTAAAGGGATTTTCTGGTACTAAAATATTGACAACCTAGTCTAGGGTAGGTCCTATGTAATTGGTGGTTTTTTGACACCCATTTCCTGCAGACATCAGCTGTTTGAAGTGGCGATGCCTCTCTGGTGAACACTTCACAAGTCATCTGTGACATCATGTTTATGAGTCACATGACCTGTTTGTAGATCAGTCTCATTCCAATAAATGGGACTGAGCTGCAATACCATGCACAACCACTAAGGGATGCATGGCACTGTGCTTGGTAAGTAGTGGAGAGGCAAATCAAATCAAATCAAAAAATGCTTTATTGGCACATCCGAATAGGTATTTGGCATTGCCAAAGCTAGTAAAGTGGGCGGGGGGGGGGGGGGGGAGTTGGGTTGGGTGGGTGGTGGGTATTGGGATAAATATAACAGTCCGTGGAGTCTCATCTTCCTCATGTTTGGTGACAGCTGGACACGTATTGGGCAGCGATCTCCACAGTGGCCTCTTCTTCTCCCAGTAGGATGTAGAGTTTCCTCTTCTCGTCTGGGATGTGGGCAGAGAGTCTTTGGTAGTAGACGGCCCTCACAGCTGAGTATTTGGTGCAGTGTAGCAGTAAGTGGGTCTCGTCTTCTAGGACCCCCTGGTCACAGTGCTGGCACAGTCTCTTCTCCCGTGGCTTGTACGTCTGCCTGTATCGCCCCGTCTCTATCTCTAGGTTGTGGGCGCTCAGTCTGTACCGGCTCAGGGTCTGTCTGTACTTGGGGTGGCGTATTCTCTCCAGGTAGGTGGCCATGGTGTAGTCCCTTTGTAAGGATTGGTACACGGTGAGTTTCTTGGAGTTATTTATTTCGTTTCTCCATTCTTCAATGTACCGCTCTTTGTTTGCCTCTGTGGTCACCTTTATTTCAGCCTTGGTTATCATCTGTTGGTGTTTTTGGTTTGGTGGTTGGCTGTTGTTTGGTTGGTGAATGTCTGGTTTGCTCGGGTGGCTTAGCCAGGCTTGGTGGTGGTAGGAGTCAGGCTTGCTCCCCTGGATGTGTGCCTGGAAAGCTAGCGCCCTCTTCTGTATGGTGAGCCATAGGGGGAGTCTGCAACATTCAGCCGATAGCCGTGGCCTCTTAAAACATCTGATTGATAGAGTTCGACGCTAATCTGATATCCCAAAAATAGGCAATCAATATCATAGTTCTGGAAAACCCCTTTAAAGTGAACTTTTCATCACTGCTAAAAACGTCAAGACTTCTCATCCTTTAATAGGTACAGTGCCACTGATTCTGGAGCAGTTGGAATTTTTTCTCTAGCCCCTACCATTCCTGAGAAATCTGTGCTTTTAATTTCAGCAGATATGCTAATTAGGCTCTCTACTGTCGGGTGGGCGGTCCCAGACTACCTTCTTCAGTCCGGGACCATCCACCTGTTGAAACCAATTGCTCAGGAACGGTGAGGGCTAGAGAGAAAATTCCAACTGCGCCAGAATCAGTGGAACGGCGTCTATTGAATGATGTGAAGAGTTGGAGTTGTTGGAAGAGGTGAAAGGTCCTATTTAATATATAAGGAACTTGCTGTATACTGTGTTCTCATTTATATGATCAGGTCACATGACACTTTGGAGCTTATTTATATCTTTATCATCTCGCTACATAATATTTTACTCCAGTATATAGATGGGAGCGCTGAAAGCGAAATCCTTTACCTTTGTAATTCTTACATTTTTGCAAGACTATAAACCTCTCTCCTTATTCAATCCATGCGGCCCTTCTAATAAAATAGAGGTATCTGTATTTTGCACAAGTAACCTGAAGGAGATAAAAACTAACATAAAATATGTGACTCCAGCCGGCTGCCGCACTGCCGCGCCGAGATTAGGAGCCCTGTTATAGAAGCCCTTTCATAATACATGAAATGCCATCCAAAAATATGTGAAAAGGAGACGTCAATCAGATGGCAGAATAGAGGTGGGAGAGTGTGCCAGCGAGATAACAGCGAGGACCGCGACCAGTGCAGATTCCCTGCCTCACCGGCCACCAGGACCTAAACGTCGCTCACAATTTATTGTTTCTACGCACACAAAAAAATAAAAAAAAGTCCAATTAATGCTGGAAGTGTATAAAGTAGAACGCCGGAGCCCTGCCGAGCCTCACACTATGTGCAGTGACCTTCTATGGTTATATAGAGAGCACCTGATAATGATGTATAAGGAGAAGGGACACAATAGACCAACAGTGGAGACAGAAAACTGCGACCATAATCCACCAGCAGACCAAAAACACTCTTGTGGCTCTTCTTGGTGTGTCATTGGGGACTCTGGAAGATTTTAGGATTTCTAATTGTATTTAGTATATGGATGGCATTGTCATAGGAATCCATGAGACTGCAACCCTTGTGACTCCTATAGCAGTGTATTATAGTCCCAATGATTCCTATAGCAGAGTATTACAATCCCAATTATTTCTATAGTGGTATATTAAAGTCCCAATGATTCTTATAGCAGATTATTACAGTCTTATTGATTTCTATATCAGTTTGTTACATTCACATTGATTCCAATAGCAATGTATTAAAATCTTCTTTATTCCTTTAGTAGTGTATTACAATCCCAATGATTCCCATAGCAGTTTATTACGGTCTTATTGGATCCTATAGAAGTGTATTATAGTCCCAATGACTCCCATAAAAGTGTATCAGTCTTATTGGTTCCTATAGCAGTTTATTACTGTCTCAATGATTCCTACAGCAGTGTATTACATTCCTATTGATTTCCATAGCAGTGCATTAGTCCCAATGATTCCCATAGCAGTGTATTACAGTCCCAATGATTCCCATAGCAGTGTATTACAGTCCCAATGATTCCCATAGCAGTGCATTACAGTCCCATTAATTCCCATAGCAGTGTATTACAGTCCCATTGATTCCCATAGCAGTTTATTACATTCCCAATGATTCCCATAGCAGTATATTACATTTCTAATGATTCCCATAGCAGTGTATTACATTCCCATTGATTCCCATAGCAGTATATTACAGTCTTATTGGTTCCTATAGCAGTGTATTACATTCCCCATGATTCCCATAGCAGTGTATTACAGTCCCATTGATTCCCATAGCAGTTTATTACATTCCCAATGATTCCCATAGCAGTATATTACATTCCCAATGATTCCCATAGCAGTGTATTACATTCCCATAGCAGTGTATTACATTCCCATAGCATTGTATTACATTCCCATAGCATTGTATTACATTCCCATAGCAGTGTATTACATTCCCATAGCAGTGTATTACATTCCCATAGCAGTGTATTACATTCCCATAGCATTGTATTACATTCCCATAGCAGTGTATTACATTCCCATAGCAGTGTATTACATTCCCATTGGTTCCCATAGCAGTGTATTACATTCCCAATGATTCCTATAGCAGTGTATTACATTCCCAATGATTCCTATAGCAGTGTATTACATTCCCAATGATTCCTATAGCAGTGTATTACATTCCCATTGATTCCCATAGCATTGTATTACATTCCCATAGCAGTGTATTACATTCCCATAGCAGTGTGTTATAGTCCCATTGATTCCCATAGCATTGTATTACATTCCCATAGCAGTGTATTATAGTCCCAATGATTCCCACAGCAGTGTAATATAGTCCCATTGGTTCCCATAGCAGTGTATTACATTCCCATAGCAGTGTATTACATTCCCATTGGTTCCCATAGCAGTGTATTACATTCCCAATTATTCCCATAGTCTTATTGATTCCTGAATCAGTTTATTTCACTCCCATTGATTTCTGCATTATACACTTTTACCTTCTATAAGGAAATAAGCTTTAAGATCTGAAGATTTCCAGGCTTTTTAGGCTCTTTATGTGACAACCCCCCTTAAGTATTAACTCCCCCTGATCTGTGACCTCATGCAGGACCACAAGGACTAGTCCCCCTTACAGAGGACTTGCTTCTAGAGGAACACACAACTTTTTTGGTCTGAGGGCATCTTGACATGACATAACTGCTTGATTCCCTTGGGGTTGCTGACCTTAAGGAGGCTGGGAAAGGCCTGAAGATGATGAAGATGAGCCGACCAGCCTTTGATGCTGAGATGGTGCCCAGGAGAGGTGAGTATGACTGTTTGCTATGTGCACCTCCTCTGAGACTCTTCTGAAGAGACCCAAGACTGTAATAATAGTTTGGAATGAAACAAAACTTCCAGGTGAGCCTTGTAAATATTTGTGAGATGAATTTAAAAAAAATCCCCAATACTAGTATTGACCTTTATTTTTCTAGATTACTGCTATTCTCCCTGCCATGCTGGATATCAGCTTGTGGCCCAAATCCTGGATGATGACAACTCAATCTTGCCTAACCAGTGAGTGCTCGGAGTCTTTGTGAATTGACTACAGGTTCTCAATGGGGATGAGATCTCGGGAGTTTACTGGCAATGCAGCCAAAATTTCCATGTTTCGTTTAACAAGTCACTTAGATATCACTTTTGCCTTGTGACTAGGGTTGAGCGATCAGGATCAGAAAAGATTGGATTCCGATCGACTGTCGAGTAAATTTCACGATCGTGATCAGAATTCCAATCCCAATCTTTTCTGTCGGGATCAAGGTCAGAGGTTATCTGAAGATCGTCTCAACCCTATTCATGTATATATCATAAATAGGGTTGAGCGATAGGGATCGGGAAAGATCGGATCCCAATTGGCGATCGAGCAAATTTCACGATCGGGATCGGCTGGAAAATGATTGGAAATCGGATTTTAAAATAAATCCTGAAATCTCAAGATCGGCTCAACCCTACTTGTGACATGGAGCTCCATTATGCTGGAAAGGGCATTGTCCATCACCCATGTCTCCTGGATGGTTGGGAGAAGTTCCTCTTGGAGGGTGTTTAGATCCTATTCTTTATTTATGGAACTGTTCTGGTGAGTGAGCCCACTCGTCCGGATGCGAAGCAACCACACATACGAATGGTCTCAGGATGCTTTACTATTGGCGTGACATAGTCATCCCACCAGAACCTGTGGTCAATCTTCAAAAAGTGGATGGACAAAAAAAAAAGACACAGAAATTGTAGTAAACTCCAAGCACTGGCTAGGTAAGAATGGGTTGTATCAGTCAAAATTTGGCCCAGGGTGAATTGCAGAGGTCTGGAAAAAATAAGAGTCAAAAAGCACTGAAGAGCCCCGAATATAGGGGTGCAGACATGGCGGGGTGCCACACAGAAGACCATCATGACCATGGGTTGTACATCCCTGATCTATACCATTGGTCTCCAATCTATGAGCAGCTCTAAAACTATATGGACCGCCATCCATTTCAATGTCCACCAAGCAACGTGAGGTCCACTACCGTCAGCCAATGTAGAGCACAATGTTACCCCGATGCGTTGTCTTATGTATGTATATATTATATAAGTATTTTTGCATTCTCTCTGCTGTAAATTTCCAGAATTTTTAGCTGTCTAGGCCGGATTACTTCCTTAAATTGAAGCGCTGAAAGTTTACTCTTGCGTGAATATAAGCCATGGCACTTGAGTTTTGTTCTGAGCGTTTTTGACGAAGGGGAGAATGATAAGTGTGTGACAGGTCTGACAGCCCGGAGAGCGCCGATAATGAATCAAAATCATCTCTCGCTAATACATACGTATGTGCCGGGGAGGACCTCGACATCATACACTGTGTCCTTTATTCTGCAATCTTTATATTACCAGCTGGCGAAGCTTCAGAGAACCTTAAAGTCCTTCTGTGGGAACATGCAGCAATACAAGTGGTCATCACAATGGCAGACCATGTATTACATGGATGGGCTGGGCCCACCAGAGCAAGAGCTGCAGTCCTTATACAAGGTGCACAAGTCTGGCCTCAGATCAATGGCGTAACTAGGAATGGCGGGGCCCCGTAGCGAACTTTTGACATGGCCCCCCCCCCCGACCGACACCGAAGACCTCAACCGACTCCCTCCTCCGCATTCCTGCGCGCTGTCCCTTAGTGGCCCCTGCACACAGTATTATGTCCATTAGTGGCCCCTGCACGCAGTATTATGTCCCATAGTGGTCCCTGCACACAGTATTATGTTTTATTAGTGGCCCCTGCACACAGTATTATGTCCCATAGTGGCCCCTGCACACAGTATTATGTCCCATAGTGGCCCCTGCACACAGTATTATGTCCCTTAGTGGCCCCTGCACACAGTATTATGGCCCATAGTGGCCCCTGCACACAGTATTATGGCCCATAGTGGCCCCTGCACACAGTATTATCCCCCATAGTGGCCCCTGCACACAGTGTTATGTCCCATAGTGGCCCCTGCACACAGTATTATACCCCATAGTGGCCCCTGCACACAGTATTATGTCCCATAGTGGTCCCTGCACACAGTATTATGTTTTATTAGTGGCCCCTGCACACAGTGTTATGTCCCATAGTGGCCCCTGCACACAGTATTATGTCCCTTAGTGGCCCCTGCACACAGTATTATGGCCCATAGTGGACCCTGCACACAGTATTATGGCCCATAGTGGCCCCTGCACACAGTATTATGGCCCATAGTGGACCCTGCACACAGTATTATGCCCCATAGTGGTCCCTGCACACAGTATTATGTCCCTTAGTGGCCCCTGCACACAGTATTATGGCCCATAGTGGCCCCTGCACACAGTATTATGGCCCATAGTGGACCCTGCACACAGTATTATGGCCCATAGTGGCCCCTGCACACAGTATTATGGCCCATAGTGGACCCTGCACACAGTATTATGGCCCATAGTGGCCCCTGCACACAGTATTATCCCCCATAGTGGCCCCTGCACACAGTGTTATGTCCCATAGTGGCCCCTGCACACAGTATTATGTCCCTTAGTGGCCCCTGCACTCAGTATTATGTCCCTTAGTGGCCCGATAACTGAAAAGTACCTTTATTTATTTAATTTTTTTAAAACTTCCCCCTCAGGGACTTGAACCTGCAATCATTTGATTGCAAGTCCCATAGACGGCAATACAAGTGTATTGTCGTCTATGGGAGATTCTATGCATTACTATTGCGGATGGTCATAGAGACCAGCCGCAATAGTAATATAGCGATGACAGGCCTGGGAGCCTTCATTAGGCTCCCTCCCGGCTGTCATCTGAACAGGTCGGCTCCTGCAAGCTCATCGCGCAGGAGCCGGCCTGCAACTTTAAAGGTATGGGGGGGCGGGGGGCTAACTTGACCCTTTTTTTGGGGGGGGGGGAGGGGGGGAGTGGACATCTCCTGAGGCCAGGGCATCTCTGCTGTTAACTCTTAGGCTCGCTATTACATACCCGACATCCGGATCCTCTGACGGAGCATACAGACACCGGGGCAGGTCATACTTCTGGCAGAGTACTGGAAAGCGAACGAGAGTTAACAGCGGGAGATGCCCTGGCCTCAGGAGATGTGCTCTCCCCCCCCCCCCAAAAAAAAAAAAAAAAAAAAAGTTTCAAGTTAGCCCATTCTTGCAGAAGTTAAAAAAAAAAAAAAATCAAATTGACACGTCGGGGGCCTGGGCCCCCTGACGTGTCGGGCCCTGTGGCTGCTGCCTCTGCTGCCTCAGCGGTAGTTACGCCACTGCCTCAGATCTATTCCCAGAGGGATAGGGAGGGTTATTGTACACATTGTATGGACACATATATGGTGTTCAGGAAACAGGTCCTTTTTGGGAGATACTGGCTCCTACCGACAACATCAGATATCACTGACTTGGGGACCTGCAGATATGTCATCATATGACCCCGGGTCCTGCACACATACAGATGTGACCAGACCTAAATGCAGACATAGCTCTATCTGTCATCTCTATGACCAGTGCAGGGAGGAAACAGGACAATGAATGCTCAGTGTTTATGGCTTTGCAGTGGACCAAAACTTGGCTACTGGCCATTGGTTTGGTTGAACGATTGGGATCGGGAAAGATCAGATCCTGATTGGCGATTGAGCAAATTTCATGATCACGATCGTCTGGAAAATGATCAAAAATCAGATTTTAAAAACGATCCTGAAATCTCAAGATCGGCTCAACCCTAGTAATGGGTGATTACAGGGAACCGTCTATACAGGAGGTCATGGAGAGTCTTGATATTCCCAGCACCTGTCCTGGCAGAAGTCCTCACCGCACGTCACTGCTGAGGCCATTGTTTTATTCATGTTACACCTTCACCCTCCTTCTGCCTAAGTAATGTCCTGGACAACCCCTTTAAGATCAGTTAAGTAGGGTCACATCTGTACCTGTGCAGGACCTGTGGTCATGCGGTTCGTTGTATACAGGTCCTAGATAGCCCTAGACTGTTTAAGGAAAGGGCTGTGGACTCATTGGCTAGATTATTAAAGATATTTGGTAAATATTGGTGACGTTTTGGTCTTAGTCCATAAAAGAGAGAGCACGTGAGAGGAACAGTACCTGCAGATGGCAGACTCTTTGGAGCGTTTGATTCAGGAGAGGGTGGCCAGCCAGGGCCCTGGCTGGTTGCTCAGCATCCTGCAGCAATCCTGCGACTCCGGTGTCGGCGGCTCCTCTTCCAGGAGTTCGGGCAGACCGCAGCGGGTATCTCGCCCGCCGGCGCGGTTGAGCCCCAGCCCGCCACAGCGTGGAGGTGCTGGCGCTGCCAAGCAGCGTAAGGAGACTCGGGCTCGCGGAGGACCGGCGGCTTCTGACTGCGTCGGGACAGGTGAGCAGTCCGGCGGGGTCGCGCAGCGGTCCAGGAGGGGTGCGGGGGGGTCCCTTGCTCCCATGGCGGCCGGCTCGCATAGGCCCAACATGGCCGCCGCCACGAGGTCCTGCGCTGAGGCTGCTGCGGTCTCGGGTAGGGGCGTGGCTTCGGGTGTTGTCATGGGTACGGGCTCCGCTGATCTTGCGGCCGTGCACATGGGTGGGTCAGCGCGTTCTGCCCCTTTGGGGGATTTTTCTTCAGGGGGGCGGGGGGGCCAGAGGGGTCCGCCGGGTTGCTTCAGCCAGCGCCTCGCGTGGCGGCGTTCCACGCGATACCAGGGTCAGGGAAGGGGGCCGCCGGTTTTCGCGTCATCATTCTAACGTGTCTCCTTTTTCTGAGTCCTCCTCATCAGAGGACGACAGGTACCGCCGTGGCAGTGGGCGTCACCTGGATTCTTCTGGAAGGCATGGCAGCAGGAGGAGCTATCGCAGTCGCACAAGCCATACTGGACGTCGCACCCCGAGCAGTCGTTCGTCCTCCAGGTCACGTCGGAGCTATAGCCGCTCAGACCGAAGGCTGCGGGACCGGTCGCGACATTCTTCATCACGCAGAGGGAGTCGTCGGGGATCTCCAGCCGAGGCTCGTCCGGAGAGGGCTACGTCTTCTGCATCCGGTCCTAGTCGTCAAGAATCACAGCCTCTACCGACCGCTCCAGTGCCGGCTGCTCCTCTTCCGGTCCCTACAGGGCCGCAACCTGTTGAGTACGCCCGTGCCTGGGCACCTCACACTGCACCTACACTAGCTCCCGGTCAGGACCTCTCTTCCTTCCTTAGGCAGTTACTTGCAGTCTCGGAGGGAACGCAAGCTAGACAGGACGTGGTTTCCGCTACTGCACCCGGGGGGGTTGCTCCCTCACCGGCCGTAGAGTTGGTTTCCAATTGCATGCTCCGAGACACCATGTTCTGTGGGGTTGCTCCGTTGGGGACTCATGTCCCGGCGGAGCTTAGAGACAAAATAGGGAAAGGGGAATTTATAGACATTTGGTCCTTGCTGTCGGCAGACCATATTGCCGTCGACAAGGAGCGAACTTTTGAGAAGGGTTCTGAGCGTAAGCAGAAAGTGGCCAAGACCTTTGGCAACTGGCTGCAGGCTTTCGCCACTATGGCTTACATTATTTGCCAGACTTCTCCGTCAAAGGGCCCAGAGCTCTTTGTTTACCTGGACATGGTGTATAGTGCGTATAAGTTGCACGGGGGTTCGGCCTGGTGGCGGTACGACGAGGAGTATCGTCGCCGCCTGGCGCTTACCCCCTCCATCGGTTGGGCCTCTAAGGCCACCGACGTTTGGATACAGTTGATCCATTCCCAGCGTCCCCAGCGGTCATTTCCCTCCGGTGCACAGCGGCAGAGTGGCATGTGTTGGCTCTACAATGAGGGCCACTGCCGTTTCCACTCTGCCTGTCGATTCAAGCACGAGTGTTCAATCTGTGGTGGGTCGCACTCGGCTTTGCGCTGCTTCCGACGCAACAGGCAGGGCGGAAAGCTGGGTGCTGCCGGCAGCGCAGAGAACACCAGTGAACGTGCGGCTGCTGGAGCAGTGGCTCGCCCTCTACCCCAGGAGGCGGGAAGCAAGCCTGCTTCTTGAGGGTTTCTCCAGTGGTTTCTATATTCCCCACGCTTCTTCTTCGGTTATGTTTCTTTCATCTAATCTGAAGTCGGTCAGGGAGAACGAGGAGATGGCTTGGGAGAAGGTAATGAAAGAGGTGATGTTGGGCCGGATGGCCGGTCCTTTTGCCGATCCCCCATTGTCGAATTTGAGAGTTTCCCCGTTGGGTTTAGTGCCCAAAAAGGAGGCTGGCAAGTTTCGGCTCATACATCACCTCTCTTACCCTCCCGGGTCGTCGGTTAATGACGGAATTTCGAAGGAGGATGCGGCAGTGTCGTACACCTCCTTCGACAGGGCCGTTTTTCTGGTTGGTAAGGCTGGTCGGGGGGCTCTGTTGGCAAAATCCGACATTGAGTCGGCGTTTCGTTTGCTGCCGGTGCACCCCGACTGTTTCCATTTGTTAGGCTGTAGGATTAGAGATAGTTTTTTCGTCGACATGTGCCTGCCTATGGGATGTTCCATTACCTGCTACTATTTTGAGTTATTTAGCTCCTTCTTGGAGTGGTCTTTGCGCTATGAATCGGGCATCCCGTCGGTTTTGCACTATCTCGACGATTTCTTGTTTGTTGGTCCAGGGGATTCACCAGTTTGTGCTTATTTATTGGCTACCTTTCGGTCTCTGATGTCCCGGCTTGGGGTTCCCCTTTCGGCCAAGAAGACGGAGGGCCCATCTACACGGCTGTCGTTTCTCGGTATAGAGATCGATTCAGCCGAGATGGTTTTCAGGCTTCCGCCGGATAAGCTCGACCGTCTCCTCGGCATGGTTGGGGATTTCCTTTTGGCTAAAAAGGTCACGTTACACCAGATGCAGTGTCTCCTCGGCCTCTTGACATTCGCTTGCCGGGTTCTGCCCATGGGGCGTGCCTTTTGTCGACGGCTGTCGCTGGCCACAAAGGGCGTGCTTTATTTGCATTACGCGTCCTTTAAAGGAGGATCTGCGTGTTTGGTGTGCTTTTCTCTCTCAGTTCAATGGTCGGGCGGTTTGTCAGCAGGCTGAGGTTGCCAATGCTGAGCTTTCTTTATTTATGGATGCGGCTGGTGGTGACGGTTTCGCGGCCGTTTTCGGGGATGAGTGGTGCAGGGGGTCTTGGCCACTACTGCGGTTCGAGACGGGCCTGGTTAAGAACTTGGCTTTATTGGAATTTTTCCCGATTGTGGCCGCGGTAGAGCTTTGGGGAGATAGGATGGCCAATCGTAGGATAGTGTTCTGGTGTGATAACCTTTCTGTAGTGCAGGTCATTAATAGTCAGTCTTCCTCCTCACCTCCGGTGCTGGCGCTGCTTCGGCATTTAGTTTTGCTTTGTTTACAGCGTAATATTTGGTTTAAAGCGCGCCATGTGCCTGGGGTGCGGAATGAGATTGCTGATGCCTTGTCTCGCTCACGTTTTCAGGTCTTCCGTGCCCTGCATCCGTCGGCGAGACCGGAGGGTTGGAACTGCCCCGATTCCTTGTGGAGCCTGGTAGGGAACAACTGCTAGAGCTTATTAGAGATTCGGTATCTGCGACTACTTGGAGGAGTCACTACAGTGCTTGGGTCCTTTGGTTGTCCGTGTCTGGCGGTTCTGTACCCACGGACGCTCCGAAGCTGCTAGATGTATCTTTGGACTTTTTAGTCAAGTTGAGAGATCAGGGGCTGTCTTACTGCGCTGTAGTTAAAAAATTGGCTGGGGTGGCGTTTATGCTCAAGCTTTTTGGTAGAGTTGATATTACAAAGCATTTTGCTGTTAGACAAGTTTTGAAGGGTTGGCGGAAGGAGAAGCGTGGGGGGGATCGGCGCAGACCGGTTTCTTTTAGTTTGTTACGTCGTTTGTTCGGGGTTCTAGAGGTAGTGTGTCGGGATGGGTACGAAGTGGTGTTGTTGCGGGCCGCTTTCGCTTTAGCCTTTTTTGCGGCCCTCCGTATTGGGGAACTGGTCAGTCCCAGTAAGTCTAGGCCCGGGGGTTTGGGGGCGGGTGATGTTGTGGCTTCTGAAGCAGAGATTAGGATCTGTCTTCGTCGCTCGAAAACGGATGTTTTCGGGCGGGGAACATGGATCACAATTGGGCGCACGGGGTCGGAGTTTTGCCCCGTGTTGTTGGTGCGTGATTACATGTCTCGGCGCCCCCAGGGGGAAGCCTTTTTGTTGCATGAGGCTGGTGCTCCGCTTACTCGTTTCCAGTTTTTGTCAGTTTTTCGTGCCTGTATAGTTGCTGTAGGGCTGGAGCCTCGGGACTTTGGCACCCATTCGTTCCGTATCGGTGCCGCTACAACGGCCGATGCTTGCGGTTTGGGCGACGAGGCTGTGAAGCGCTTGGGGCGCTGGAGGTCCGACTGCTTCCGGTCCTACATTCGGCCTGACCTGATGACTCCCTGAGCCTCGGCGTCCGCTGAGCGTGATGGGGTGCTGATTTGGGCCTTTCCGTCCCCTTTTTGTGCATGCTATCCGTTTTTTCTCTTTCCTCTCTTTGCAGATAATGGCCCGGTAATGGTGTGGCTCATTGGCCACTCTTTTTTGTTTTGGGCAGAGAAGAGAGCCGCAGTTCGGCCTGGCGGTCTCCACTTTGGTCTGACTGGAGTTGACGTTCGTTGGCGGGGTCGACGGGGATTGCAGTGGAGGCAAGTGCTACCGGAGATAGTGGCTGCGGGTCGCGTGACAGCTGGTCCTGCGGTAGTTGTTGTGCACGCCGGAGGTAATGACTTAGGCCATGTAAAATTGGCCGAACTTATTACTATGATAAAAGAAGACCTCCGCCGCGTTTATGATTTTTTCGATCGCGTGGTCCTCGTCTGGTCGGAGGTCGTGCAACGCCTTTGCTGGAGAGGGGCGCGTGATGTTGCCGCAATTGATAGGGCGCGGCGGGTTTTGAACATTAGGGTCTCCAAGTTTGTTCGATCCTTGGGGGGGGTTGCTGTTCGGCATGTGGAGTTAGAGGGTAATAATGAGAGGCTGTTGATGAAGGACGGGGTGCACCTCAATCCTATCGGGACTGATATTTTCCTTTCAGGGTTACAAGATGGCTTGGATTTGGTTCTTTTGGGTGGGGGGCCAACAGGCAGGTGTAGAGGGTGGGCGGTACACTGCCTGTTTGGGTGGCGGGGGGTCCATGCCCAAGTCTGAAGTGGTATTAGCCTACATGCTCGCTGGATCGCAGCGGAGCGTTCAGGAGAAGATGAGAAGGAAAACCGGAAGTGGGGCATGGACGGTTTACCCGTTTTATTCGTTATTGGTTTTTTCTAAATAAAGCTGTGGCCTACCCCACTTATACCACACTTTAGTTTACTGTGGTTATTTACTTGCATATGCACATTTAGTAGGGATAGTCAAAAAGGGGTAAAGTTATTCCTATAAAGGTATGGGTCCAATGAGTCTTAAGTCAGTGATATCCAATGCTCACAGTAAGGGCCAGTATCTCATAATAAGGACTCAGCAAACATGTGTCTGTACATTGTGACCATGAACAATTTTGGTTGCGTGAATGGAGTGTTATCCAACCACAAACCAATGAAGAGATAATGTCTATAGATAGAGATTACGATTTGCTCCATTAATATTTAATAAATGTATCTGTATTTTAATGAGCCGTGTAAATGTATTTAATTTTACCGGAAACAAAAACAAATGACACGAGCGCCCGTCCTTACATCCGCGTCACTGCGGCCGCTCCACATGTCAGCCTTCACGGTGCATTACTGCATAATTGTAAGTCTGATTGAATTTGTGATTTTCCCATCAATGTAATATCATTTAATATAAAACTCCTGACAATGATGTGACAGCAGTCATCAATAATGGAGAGAAGGCATCTCAGGGCAGGCACATGGTCTCTGAGGACACAGGATAAATGAGAAAGTCGGGGATCGATTCGGCGGATATTCAGGAAGCCGAAAAGTTGGATTGGACACTTGGTTAATGAGATTCTCGTAGAAAAGGCTTCATGTTATACTCGTGATCCTGCCATTAATGTTGTTTTCTGAGCTATAGTGCTGCAGGCAGAATGGCATCACACAGTTCATAGGGCATGGTATGGGGATGAGCTGCAATACCAGACACAGCCTATGGACAAGGGTGGCGCTTTTGCTTTTTCAATTGTGTTTCCATGTTTTAAAGTATATTCAAGTCATTGACATTTACTATACTGTATATCTGCAGGGTTCATCTGATAAGTCAGACAGGTGAAGGACCCGTCTAAGACCCCCCCGATTATGAGATAGAGCCTCATATATCACACAACAGACACAATGGTGCAGAGGCTGCTGGAATTACAGGACTTGCTAGAAGACAGTTTATCATTTCCTATCTGGGAAATCTGTCTCAGCAGGGAGAAAGTAAAAGGCCACTGTTACATAAAAACACGACCTTTTTGTTCTAAAGCAAAATTTCAATATCCTAGGCATGAACAATGTGACTACTGGTCGTCTTGATACAGGTGGAGAGTCACAGATTACATTACATTGTTGTAGAGGTTTCTTTGTGGGTCCCTGTATTGCTTTGTCCTATGTGCACCATTGGCCACACTGTTTATTCCTTCTTATTCCATCTGTTGTCATCGTATCTCCTATTACAGTAATGTACTGATGGATATTCACTTAGCCAGTATAGACCAGCTCCACACTATATCATATAATCAATGCTGGGAGTTCATGCTGTGCAGCCGCTAATCCCTGTATATCACCAGGTAATTGTCTGGGCTGTGGAAAAGGAGCAACCGAGCTGCAGAACATAAAGATTCAATGTAGAAACTGCTACCCCTCACTATGTGTATTATCCCTGTACTGTGACATCACTGTGTGTATTATCCTGTACTGTGACATCACTATGTGTATTATCCCTGTACTGTGACATCACTGTGTGTATTATCCTGTACTGTGACATCACTGTGTGTATTATCTCTGTACTGTGACATCACTGTGTGTATTATCCTGTACTGTGACATCACTGTGTGTATTATCTCTGTACTGTGACATCACTGTGTGTATTATCTCTGTACTGTGACATCACTGTGTGTATTATCTCTGTACTGTGACATCACTGTGTGTATTATCTCTGTACTGTGACATCACTGTGTGTATTATCTCTGTACTGTGACATCACTGTGTGTATTATCCTGTACTGTGACATCACTGTGTGTATTATCTCTGTACTGTGACATCACTGTGTGTATTATCCTGTACTGTGACATCACTGTGTGTATTATCTCTGTACTGTGACATCACTGTGTGTATTATCTCTGTACTGTGACATCACTGTGTGTATTATCTCTGTACTGTGACATCACTGTGTGTATTATCTCTGTACTGTGACATCACTGTGTGTATTATCCTGTACTGTGACATCACTGTGTGTATTATCTGTGTACTGTGACATCACTGTGTGTATTATCCCTGTACTGTGATATCACTGTGTGTATTATCTCTGTACTGTGACATCACTGTGTGTATTATCCTGTACTGTGACATCACTGTGTGTATTATCTCTGTACTGTGACATCACTGTGTGTATTATCCCTGTACTGTGACATCACTGTGTGTATTATCCTGTACTGTGACATCACTGTGTGTATTATCCTGTACTGTGACATCACTGTGTGTATTATCTCTGTACTGTGACATCACTGTGTGTATTATCTCTGTACTGTGACATCACTGTGTGTATTATCCCTGTACTGTGACATCACTGTGTGTATTATCCCTGTACTGTGACATCACTGTGTGTATTATCTGTGTACTGTGACATCACTGTGTGTATTATCCCTGTACTGTGACATCACTGTGTGTATTACCTCTGTACTGTGACATCACTGTGTGTATTATCCTGTACTGTGACATCACTGTGTGTATTATCCCTGTACTGTGACATCACTGTGTGTATTATCTCTGTACTGTGACATCACTGTGTGTATTATCCCTGTACTGTGACATCACTATGTGTATTATCCCTGTACTGTGACATCACTGTGTGTATTATCCTGTACTGTGACATCACTGTGTGTATTATATCTGTACTGTGACATCACTGTGTGTATTATCTCTGTACTGTGACATCACTGTGTGTATTATCCCTGTACTGTGACATCACTATGTGTATTATCCCTGTACTGTGACATCACTGTGTGTATTATCCTGTACTGTGACATCACTGTGTGTATTATATCTGTACTGTGACATCACTGTGTGTATTATCCCTGTACTGTGACATCACTGTGTGTATTATATCTGTACTGTGACATCACTGTGTGTATTATCTCTGTACTGTGACATCACTGTGTGTATTATCTCTGTACTGTGACATCACTGTGTGTATTATCTCTGTACTGTGACATCACTGTGTGTATTATCTCTGTACTGTGACATCACTGTGCGTATTATCTCTGTACTGTGACATCACTGTGTGTATTATCCTGTACTGTGACATCACTGTGTGTATTATCCCTGTACTGTGACATCACTGTGTGTATTATCTCTGTACTGTGACATCACTGTGTGTATTATCTCTGTACTGTGACATCACTGTGTGTATTATCTCTGTACTGTGACATCACTGTGTGTATTATCCCTGTACTGTGACATCACTGTGTGTATTATCCTGTACTGTGACATCACTGTGTGTATTATCCCTGTACTGTGACATCACTGTGTGTATTATACTGTACTGTGACATCACTGTGTGTATTATCTCTGTACTGTGATATCACTGTGTGTATTATCTCAATACTGTGACACCACTGTGTGTATTATCTCTGTACTGTGACATCACTGTGTGTATTATCTCAATACTGTGACATCACTGTGTGTATTATCCCTGTACTGTGACATCACTGTGTGTATTATCCTGTACTGTGACATCACTGTGTGTATTATCTCAATACTGTGACACCACTGTGTGTATTATCTCTGTACTGTGACATCACTGTGTGTATTATCCTGTACTGTGACATCACTGTGTGTATTATCCCTGTACTGTGACATCACTGTGTGTATTATCCCTGTACTGTGACATCACTATGTGTATTATCCTGTACTGTGACATCACTGTGTGTATTATCCCTGTACTGTGACATCACTGTGTGTATTATCTCTGTACTGTGACATCACTGTGTGTATTATCCCTGTACTGTGAAATCACTGTGTGTATTATCTCTGTACTGTGACATCACTGTGTGTATTATCTCTGTACTGTGACATCACTGTGTGTATTATCCTGTACTGTGACATCACTGTGTGTATTATCCCTGTACTGTGACATCACTGTGTATATTATCCTGTACTGTGACATCACTGTGTGTATTATCTCTGTACTGTGACATCACTGTGTGTATTATCTCTGTACTGTGACATCACTGTGTGTATTATCCTGTACTGTGACATCACTGTGTGTATTATACTGTACTGTGACATCACTGTGTGTATTATACTGTACTGTGACATCACTGTGTGTATTATCTCTGTACTGTGACATCACTGTGTGTATTATCCTGTACTGTGACATCACTGTGTGTATTATACTGTACTGTGACATCACTGTGTGTATTATCCTGTACTGTGACATCACTGTGTGTATTATCTCTGTACTGTGACATCACTGTGTGTATTATCTCTGTACTGTGACATCACTGTGTGTATTATCCTGTACTGTGACATCACTGTGTGTATTATCCCTGTACTGTGACATCACTGTGTATATTATCCTGTACTGTGACATCACTGTGTGTATTATCCCTGTACTGTGACATCACTGTGTGTATTATCCCTGTACTGTGACATCACTGTGTGTATTATCCCTGTACTGTGACATCACTGTGTGTATTATCCCTGTACTGTGACATCACTATGTGTATTATCCCTGTACTGTGACATCACTGTGTGTATTATCCCTGTACTGTGACATCACTGTGTGTATTATCTCTGTACTGTGACATCACTGTGTGTATTATCCCTGTACTGTGAAATCACTGTGTGTATTATCTCTGTACTGTGACATCACTGTGTGTATTATCTCTGTACTGTGACATCACTGTGTGTATTATCTCTGTACTGTGACATCACTGTGTGTATTATCCTGTACTGTGACATCACTGTGTGTATTATCCCTGTACTGTGACATCACTGTGTATATTATCCTGTACTGTGACATCACTGTGTGTATTATCTCTGTACTGTGACATCACTGTGTGTATTATCTCTGTACTGTGACATCACTGTGTGTATTATCCTGTACTGTGACATCACTGTGTGTATTATACTGTACTGTGACATCACTGTGTGTATTATACTGTACTGTGACATCACTGTGTGTATTATCTCTGTACTGTGACATCACTGTGTGTATTATCCTGTACTGTGACATCACTGTGTGTATTATCCTGTACTGTGACATCACTGTGTGTATTATACTGTACTGTGACATCACTGTGTGTATTATCTCTGTACTGTGACATCACTGTGTGTATTATCTCTGTACTGTGACATCACTGTGTGTATTATCCTGTACTGTGACATCACTGTGTGTATTATCCCTGTACTGTGACATCACTGTGTATATTATCCTGTACTGTGACATCACTGTGTGTATTATCCTGTACTGTGACATCACTGTGTGTATTATACTGTACTGTGACATCACTGTGTGTATTATCTCTGTACTGTGACATCACTGTGTGTATTATCTCTGTACTGTGACATCACTGTGTGTATTATCCTGTACTGTGACATCACTGTGTGTATTATCCCTGTACTGTGACATCACTGTGTATATTATCCTGTACTGTGACATCACTGTGTGTATTATCCCTGTACTGTGACATCACTGTGTGTATTATCCCTGTACTGTGACATCACTGTGTGTATTATCCCTGTACTGTGACATCACTATGTGTATTATCCCTGTACTGTGACATCACTGTGTGTATTATCCTGTACTGTGACATCACTGTGTGTATTATCCCTGTACTGTGACATCACTGTGTGTATTATCCCTGTACTGTGACATCACTGTGTGTATTATCCTGTACTGTGACATCACTGTGTGTATTATCCCTGTACTGTGACATCACTGTGTGTATTATCCCTGTACTGTGACATCACTGTGTGTATTATCCCTGTACTTTGACATCACTGTGTGTATTATCCTGTACGGTGACATCACTGTGTGTATTATCTCTGTACTGTGACATCACTGTGTGTATTATCTCTGTACTGTGACATCACTGTGTGTATTATCTCTGTACTGTGACATCACTGTGTGTATTATCTCTGTACTGTGACATCACTGTGTGTATTATCCTGTACTGTGACATCACTGTGTGTATTATCTCTGTACTGTGACATCACTGTGTGTATTATCCTGTACTGTGACATCACTGTGTGTATTATCCTTTGCTGTGACATCACTGTGTGTATTATCCTGTACTGTGACATCACTGTGTGTATTATCTCTGTACTGTGACATCACTGTGTGTATTATCCTGTACTGTGACATCACTGTGTGTATTATCCTTTGCTGTGACATCACTGTGTGTATTATCTCTGTACTGTGACATCACTGTGTGTATTATCTCTGTACTGTGACATCACTGTGTGTATTATCTCTGTACTGTGACATCACTGTGTGTATTATCCTGTACTGTGACATCACTGTGTGTATTATTTCTGTACTGTGACATCACTGTGTGTATTATCCTGTACTGTGACATCACTGTGTGTATTATCCTGTACTGTGACATCACTGTGTGTATTATCCTGTACTGTGACATCACTGTGTGTATTATCCCTGTACTGTGACATCACTGTGTGTATTATCCCTGTACTGTGACATCACTGTGTGTATTATCTCTGTACTGTGACATCACTGTGTGTATTATCCCTGTACTGTGACATCACTGTGTATACACCATCTTTAGTGGACAGGGATCTGCAATATGTTCCTGGTGTGCAGTGTGGGTCCAGTCCTCACCAGTGGAGCTCCAGGTTGTCCCACATTGGGCAGAGTGTCTACAAATGCTGCCAGAGAAGTTTTGTTGTCAGTGTAAGCACCATATTGCATGCCAGGGGGTTCTCCTCCATTGCACCATCACCTACAAATGGGTTTGTCTTCTGCTTGACGTTGAGAGCATATTATTGTGTCCGAGCCCGGCGGATCCTCTAACAATCCGGCGGGCCACTTTCCTCGATGTCATATAATACCAGAGTAGACACAAGTTTAGTAATTGGTCTTTTGCAAGAAGGTATAAAAAACACAAAGGAACATTGTTTTTGTGTTGTCAACAGTTTGCGCCACCATTTGTGTTGGTATCGACTCCCCGACGTCCAACATATTTTACAGCAGAACGACCATAATTGAATTAATCTCCTTCTCATTCTCATAAAAAAGGGAAAGTATCCCCGGCCGCTTATAAAACGCCAGATATGGGACGCCGCCGGCTTGGATCTTATTAGAATCTTTTTTTATCTTTTTCTTTCAAATGTATTTTTAATATTCTCTGTCACATGAAGTGTTGTGTATAATCTATGATCATTCTGTAGCTCCATGTCGTGGAGGATCGGGGCTACGGTAGAAGGAGGCGGAAACAACGATGGGGATAAAAATAGCATTAAAAAAGTATCAAAATGTTTTTGTCATTTGTATCTCTGATCAGTAGGGTTGAGCCGATCTTGAGATTTCAGGATCGATTTTTAAAATCCGATTTCCAATCATTTTCCGTAAAATTTGCTCGATCGACGATTCGGATCTGATCTCTCCCGATCCCGATTGCTGAACCCTATTCATGATATATACATGAGTAGGGTTGAGTCGATCTTGAGATAACCTCTGACATTGATCCCGCCGGAAAAAATCGGGATCAGAATTCCAATCGTGATCGTGAAATTTACTCGATCAGAATCCGATCTTTTCCGATCGCTCAACCCTGCTGATCATAGATTTGGTGTATCGCAGGATTTTATTTGCCGTTGCAGCAGCTACTTGGCATTGACTAATAGAGTTGTGTTCATTGGCCAGCATTAGAGATAGGAGAACTCATCGTATTCCTTTCGACAAATATTGGTGAGGTTCGGTCTTCTGGTTCGTTTGGGGATGAAATGCTATGAACTGGAGCAGTATAATAAGTGGAAGCCAAGGGGGGCTGAATGAAAATATCAAACACTTATACTCACCTTGCCTGGGTATCCGTTGAACCCCCAGCACCCACTTCAGACCTCTTTCGGCCTCTGGGTCGCTGGGGTCTGTGATTAGGCCTGAGTGGTCACATGGGGTGCATTAACACTAGGTCAAAGCATCATGGCATCGGCGTCACCCACGTGACCCCGGGTTGCATCATATCATCCATAGACTGGAAGACACTTGAAGAGGATGCTGGGCTGCTGGGGACTGCCGGATGCCCAGGAAGGGTGAGGGAAGGTGAGTATAAGTGTTTGTTATTTTGACTCACCTCCCCTGGCCCCCCACTTATTAGACTCTATGGTCTGGATTGACCTCGGAGTACAATAGTGTTTCATGGATGGCAAACCATGGGGTCAAACCTTAACGTTGTATCGAACCCTGTTCTTTTGGAATCAGCTCACACCACCCTAACCACTATCTTCTCCAAGTTGCTTTCAGGGTAAGTTTATCCAGTATTTTCCTACCTAATAAATGATCATAAAGATTTTTCGGCGCTCAGGTGTATTAGCGTTACATTTATCCACATTAAGCAGAATTTCCCGCTCTTGGCTTAAGCCTCCAGCTTCCCCAAATCTCTCCGTAATATATTCTCTTATTCTGTGCTGATTACTTTACAGGGTTTAGAATCATCTGCAAATATAAGAATTAATTCCTTGTAAACCCTCTACATAGTAATTAACCCCTTAAAGGAGTTTTCAGGGGAGTAATAAATCGTACTGATGCATTCCAGTGTAATAAATGGGGAAACGGGGGAACGACGTGTATATTAGTAATAAAGCTTAAAGGGGTTGTCCAGGAATGTTTCTTTTATGAACTTATCCATAAGATAAATCATAAATATCTGATCAGTGGGGTGGGGGTGGCAGAAGGCTTAGGGCGGCTGTATTATCCATAGCAAAGTAGTTGGCTCTGTGCCCTGCCCTCCATCATGGCTGGTTATCAGGAGGACACTATATGTATGAGAAGATAACCCGACCACAATAAGAACATCATGGCTGGTTATCAGGAGGACACTATATGTATGAGAAGATAACCTGACCACAATAAGGACATCATGGCTGGTTATCAGGAGGACACTACATGTATGAGAAGATAACCCAACCACAATAAGGACATCATGGCTGGTTATCAGGAGGGGACACTACATGTATGAGAAGATAACCTGACCACAATAAGGACATCATGGCTGGTTATCAGGAGGACACTACATGTATGAGAAGATAACCTGACCACAATAAGGACATCATGGCTGGTTATCAGGAGGACACTACATGTATGAGAAGATAACCCAACCACAATAAGGACATCATGGCTGGTTATCAGGAGGACACTACATGTATGAGAAGATAACCCAACCACAATAAGGACATCATGGCTGGTTATCAGGAGGGGACACTACATGTATGAGAAGATAACCTGACCACAATAAGGACATCATGGCTGGTTATCAGGAGGACACTATATGTATGAGAAGATAACCTGACCACAATAAGGACATCATGGCTGGTTATCAGGAGGACACTACATGTATGAGAAGATAACCTGACCACAATAAGGACATCATGGCTGGTTATCAGGAGGACACTACATGTATGAGAAGATAACCCGACCACAATAAGGACATCATGGCTGGTTATCAGGAGGACACTACATGTATGAGAAGATAACCTGACCACAATAAGGACATCATGGCTGGTTATCAGGAGGACACTACATGTATGAGAAGATAACCTGACCACAATAAGGACATCATGGCTGGTTATCAGGAGGACACTACATGTATGAGAAGATAACCCGACCACAATAAGGACATCATGGCTGGTTATCAGGACTCCTCCTCCAAAGGGAAAAGGTCATACCAACTATTGATTTGATTTGATTTGTATTTCTCATTAAACTAATTCAATGCAATATTACTTGCCAAAAATAAACAAAAATTTTTGCACAGTAAGGAATACGGGTCAGCCAATACAAAAATATTCTGGTCTAAAAGAAAAATATCTACAAACAATGTGTCATACGGAAGCTTGTGTGAATCGTCTGTAAAGTAAGGATGATATGAATTCCCTGGAGATTTCTACGACCCTATGACCTCTGCTCTATTATACTGTCATAGATCTTCTCTCTCGTTTTGGAACTTTTTGTGTTTTTCGGCCGAGCACTACATATGTTTATATTACGAGGGTTGTCATATTTCATTCTCAAGCCAAATGAGCTTTGACAGGTGAACTTGCACTTTGAAACCCAATCCAGACCTGACACCGGTGATCAATCGATATCTCAGAAATGAGTTGCTTATTGTGTAGCACGCGAGGAATTCCCCGTAGCGATAAAATGTGGCTCTTCTCATTGTTGTATTGATTAATGTCACTTTACAATCTTGTCTGTGATTCCAAGAGGTGACATTGAAACTGGAGAATAAAGCAGAAAATATGAGGTGCTCCTCGGCGTGTTAGTGTAAGAGCGCGGAGATCTGCGGGGAATATTTAAGGAATTATTCTAGGAATTCAATTGGTCATAAAGAATATCAGGAAGGTCGCGTCGTCAGCAGGAATATGGCAGCAACAACGTAGCTGCAATAGGAATGTGAAAACAAAAAGTTGCAACATCGCTAGGACCAAGAGCATTACCTCTAATACCTACTCTATATGAGGGTACATGAACATGAGGTACGTGGTGAATATTCTGGCCAAGGTCCAGAGAGAATATGTCATAATATGGCCGAAACATGACCTTAATTCATTACAATGGGTCTCATCTAAAGAGGTCGTCTTGTCGAGGACAGATGGGCTTATACAATGTTACCAAACTGCAGACTAAGAACCTCATATTACTGTATTATTACATAGAGATCTTGCTGTTGCAACATTTTGTGTTTCCAATTTCTTTACAGTATCATTGCTGCACATTCCATTCCATTCCATCACAACATTCATTAGCGTGATAGCAGAAGGCTGGTACGTTATTACCTATGAGTAGATACAGTCCTATGAAAAAGTTTGGGCACCCTTATTAATCTTAATCATTTTTAGTTCTAAATATTTTGGTGTTTGCAACAGCCATTTCAGTTTGATATATCTAATAACTGATGGACACAGTAATATTTCAGGATTGGAATGAGGTTTATTGTACTAACAGAAAATGCGCAATATGCATTAAACCAAAATTTGACTGGTGCAAAAGTATGGGCACCTCAACAGGAAAGTGACATTAATATTTAGTACATCCTCCTTTTGCACAGATAACAGCCTCTAGTCGCTTCCTGTAGCTTTTAATCAGTTCCTGGATCCTGGATGAAGGGAATTTGGACCATTCCTCTTTACAAAACAATTCAAGTTCAGTTAAGTTTGATGGTCGCCGAGCATGGACAGCCCGCTCTCAAATGATCTGAAAACAAAGATTGTTCAACATAGTTGTTCAGGGGAAGGATACAGAAAGTTGTCTCAGAGATTTAACCTGTCAGTTTCCACTGTGAGGAACATAGTAAGGAAATGGAAGACCACAGGGACAGTTCTTGTTAAGCCCAGAAGTGGCAGGCCAAGAAAAATATCAGAAAGGCAGAGAAGAAGAATGGTGAGAACAGTCAAGGACAATCCACAGACCACCTCCAAAGAGCTGCAGCATCATCTTGCTGCAGATGGTGTCACTGTGCATCGGTCAACTATACAGCGCACTTTGCACAAGGAGAAGCTGTATGGGAGAGTGATGAGAAAGAAGCCGTTTCTGCAAGCACACCACAAACAGAGTCGCCTGAGGTATGAAAAAGCACATTTGGACAAGCCAGCTTCATTTTGGAAGAAGGTCCTGTGGACTGATGAAACAAAGATTGAGTTGTTTGGTCATACAAAAAGGCGTTATGCATAGAATCCAAAAAAAACAGCATTCCAAGAAAAACACTTGCTACCCACTGTAAAATTTGGTGGAGGTTCCATCATGCTTTGGGGCTGTGTGGCCAATGCCGGCACCAGGAATCTTGTTAAAGTTGAGGGTCGCATGGATTCCACTCAGTATCAGCAGATTCTGGAGAATAATGTTCAAGAATCAGTGACGAAGTTGAAGTTACGCCGGGGATGGATATTTCAGCAAGACAATGATCCAAAACACTGCTCCAAATCGACTCAGGCATTCATGCAGAGGAACAATTACAATGTTCTGGAATGGCCATCCCAGTCCCCAGACCTGAATATCATTGAACATCTGTGGGATGATTTGAAGCGGGCTGTCCATGCTCGGCGACCATCTAACTTAACTGAACTTGAATTGTTTTGTAAAGAGGAATGGTCCAAAATACCTTTATCCAGGATCCAGGAACTGATTAAAAGCTACAGGAAGCGACTAGAGGCAAAAGGAGGATCTACTAAATATTAATGTCACTTTTCTGTTGAGGTGCCCAGACTTTTGCACCAGTCAAATTTTGGTTTAATGCATATTGCACATTTTCTGTTAGTACAATAAACCTCATTTCAATCCTGAAATATTACTGTGTCCATCAGTTATTAGATATATCAAACTGAAATGGCTGTTGCAAACACCAAAATATTTAGAACTAAAAATGATTAAGATTAATAGGGGTGCCCAAACTTTTTCATAGGACTGTATGGCGAGAGCTCAGCTCTGTACTGCATTGTTCTCCTGCAACACACCGGAGGAATCTGCTGCAACCAGTTAATTACAGTCTGATAAGAACAGAAGAAAAGATCTGATTGAGTGGTATTTCATTACCGTACAGTGCCGTGCAAAAGTTTTAGGCAACCATGAGAAAAAATGCTGCATAGTAATAATGCTTTCAGGAAAGAAAGGGTTAATAGTTTACAAGTATAGAAATGAATGAAGGAAATAGAAAAGTGAATCCCATCAATATTTGGTGTTACCTTTTCCCTTTGCATCACATCTGAGGTGTGGAGTTCTAGCGAGTAGTGTCAAAATGGAGAATTATTGGATGAAACACACATGGCGCACACTATCACCAAACACAAAGTGCAAAAAAACTGGAATTTTACGCAAAAGTCCCACGTTGTGAATTTGCAGATTTTTTGTTGTTGCAGATTTTGCTACAGTTTTTTGAGCCAAAAAACCGGGCTCAAAAAAACGCAGCAAAATTTGCAACAAAAAAAGCTGCATTTCCACAGCATGGGGCTTTAGCCAAGGGTGCATTCACACGGAGTAACGTGCCGCGTGACCTGGCACGTATACGCCATGTGAAATTTTGAGCGCCGTATACGCTCCCATTGATTTCAATGGGAGTTAGTCTCGTATACGCCGCATTATTTTGCAACCGTGATTTTGCGGTCGCAAAATCACAGCCGCAAAATAACGCGGCGTATACAATCCAGGCTCCCATTGAAATCAATAGGAGCGTATACGGCGCTCAAATTCTCACATTGCGTATACGTGCCACATCACATGGCACGTTACTCCATGTGAATGCACCCTTAAAGTGAGTTCTAACCAAGGAAATCTTTGCAAAAGACTCCCATAGTCAGTCCTGTGACTTCACCTATAGCCCAATTGTGAGGTCTTAGCCCTGCATCTCAAATGAGTGCAAACAAATAATTTGGAGATGAAGACACAGCAGAACTCCTTGTGTTCGCAACGCATACCTCTACTAGTGTCTGTGTGCCCAGATTGTATGACGGTTCCTTAATATTAAACCCCAGTTTGCAAAGCTTATGGTGGAAACATCACAACTTAATATTTAGAGGAGGTTTCTAAATAGTTTTTGGTCATACAAAGTATTAAGATTGGGGGAAATTTATTAAGCATGGCACTTCCTCTTATTAAGAGGCTCAGGGCGAGATGTTCCCACTGTAACCTGCCTCGGTTGTCTCTCCATTGTCCCCACGTTCAATGTGAGACATGTCCAATACAACAAAGGCACACTTACATCCACAAAACTGATGCCAATGAGTTAGTAACCTCCCACCATTGTTACTTGTAGATTCCGGGGTCTCAGCGGTGTAACATGGGACATAGATTTCGTTATTATTACATAAAACCTATTCTGTTATCCTCATAATATGGTTGAAAGTAAATTCCCATTTGGTAAAGTTCCTTGGATCTTATCGATAATGAACTCAGAGACTCTCAAATGAGAGGAAAGTGAAATGTAAAACCCAATAAAATTCTCTTCTGTCCTTGGGATGGCCTCGGCATGGAGACAACAGTTCACATTAGGATCCGCCAGGACAGTTAGAGCTTTGACTGTCAGATGAGGTCCAAGCACCAACACATAATATCGCACTTGGCACATCCTTTCGCAAATCCATAGATAGATGTTGACTTGTGTCACATGTTATAAAGAAGACACGTATAGAAGATGTTCCTTCTCTCGCCCGGTGAAGGCAAAAGTCATGGAAGTTATTTGTTCTTCAGCAGAATCAAGAGAATAAAATGTAACGAGGACCCCAAAGTCGGAGGTTGTTACTTTATCGGATTTCTACTGGTTATGTTTTGGTTTTCCACAGTTTTAGCAATTTGACATTCATATAGCTGATGGATCATTGAAGTCAATGAGACGATAACATTCATATAACATGGGTTGGCACTAGACACCGCACAAGTCGTGTTGTTTCATTGTGGACAGTCCGAAGCAGAAGTCCAGTTACTACACTCTGGAGTTTCTTTAGACCCTCCCAGGATATAAATATTGGAGGTCCATGTGGAGGTGTAAAGTATAATCCCCTTAGTCCTAACAGCAGCACAATGTGGGGAGCCTTGTGCTGCTGTTAGGACTAAGGAAAAACAGAGTATCTCCATAATCAACGATACACAGCTATACTCAACTTCCCTCACATATCCTGAGCTCCTTTCAGATGTCCGGTGCTCAAAAAACGACAGCAAAATCTGCAACAAAAAAAGCTGTGTTTGCACAACATGGAACATTGTTTGCAACGGAGGGCAGAGATCGTAGCAGGAACCTGAAAAAAGTGTCCTGTTGGATCTTGGTGCAGATTCAGCTGGAGACTCTCTGCTAGTCAGTCCCATTCGTGTCGGTACCGATTTGGAGGAACAATAAAAGAAGAGTACTTTGCGCTTCCTTTTTTGGGAATTTTTGCTTGTATTTAGGATGTGTTTAGTGACTTGTTCTCAGAAGTCCCAGTCTCTTCCCTGGACAATTAGTCCTATGGAATGAAAGTAGAATGGTGGAGTGTCTTATGCCTGGATGGTGGTTCGCCACAGTCGGAATATACAGCTTCCCCTGAGGGAGTGGCTGTTTGGAAGATACTGGAGGTGCAATGGGACCCAATTGGATGATGTCCAAAGGAAAACACCCCATGGCGCCCACACTGTCCTCAGACGACACTCAAGTGGATACAAACGGTAGTGTTTATTGATTCCGCGTTTCAGAGTTTTTAGTGTTTGGAACCAAACACAACCTCTTCTTCAGATCTTAAATATTTGTAGTCAGATCATACATTGTACATCATATGATCTGACTACTAATATTTAAGATCTGAAGAAGAGGTTGTCTACACTAAGAACCCTGAAGCGCGTAACCAATAAACACTACCATTTGTATCCACTTGAGTGTCGTCTTTAGACAGTGTTGCGCCATGGGGTATTTTCCTTTGGGCATCATCCAATTGGGTCCCATTGCACCTCCAGTACCATTCGTGTTGGTGGAATGCCATGACGGAACGTCGATGCCCTAAGCCAACCCCTTAGGGTTTTACTCTGTTCTCGGTTCTACTCTGTTTCCTTACTTCCCATAAAGTAAAATAGGACTTAAGGAAACAACGTAGCACAACCCTATTTTGGTCATGTTTTCCCCAGATAGGACCACTTTAAGCTCAACAGGAGATGAGATGTCTACAAGATATTTAGATTAGTAATTTCTCCTCGTTCGTTTCCAATGCTCTGCGTGATATCGGAGGTATCGGAGAGATTCCTACAGTTGATGGATCCGTAATGTGCCTGACTTATATTTCTGCTTTTCCTTTTTAAGTGAAACATGTTATACAATTTGTAGCATAATCTGTGTCTTAGAATGATAATGGAAATGTAACCACCTCCTCCGAGGAGTCTAATAAGCCGCACTTTATGTCTTCTGAAGGAAATAATTGCCTGCTATGTTTTTTCCTTTTTTTTTTTTTTTTTTGTCAATTTCCTTCTATGTGTGAAATATACATTTTTCTAAAAAGCACCACATTGAGCAATTTATAACTATCTTATGTGTTATTATGTAGACCCCTAGAGGTATACATCCAGGCAATAGGCCCCCCGCTGTGTGAAAGTTCTAATTCAATTCTTAGTATTACTATTGGTGTTTTCTCATATTGCAGAGGGGAATCTGGGATTCCTCAGGTGTCAGGTCCCAGGGGAAACTGCTAGGTCTGGACCTCCAATAGCTAAAATCCTGGTAACCCTATGATGTGCTGTGATACAAGTGAATACAGTATACTGGCAAAAAATATCCCGAAAAGAAGATGGATTAAAGCTATATCCACGTGAGAGTTAACAATATTACAGCTGAAAGGAGAAGGTTATTGGGGGAAACTGGACAATTGGGTGGAGGCTCTAGGACTCTTTTTGGCCATTTCTGGTCTGGATAGAAGATGAGATGGGGTTGAGCATGGAGGGATAGGTTGCCGATAGGTTCCAAATAGAGATGAGCGAACACTAAAATGTTCGAGGTTCGAAATTCGATTCGAACAGCCGCTCACTGTTCGAGTGTTCGAATGGGTTTCGAACCCCATTATAGTCTATGGGGAACATAAACTCGTTAAGGGGGAAACCCAAATTCGTGTCTGGAGGGTCACCAAGTCCACTATGACACCCCAGGAAATGATACCAACACCCTGGAATGACACTGGGACAGCAGGGGAAGCATGTCTGGGGGCATAAAAGTCACTTTATTTCATGGAAATCCCTGTCAGTTTGCGATTTTCGCAAGCTAACTTTTCCCCATAGAAATGCATTGGCCAGTGCTGATTGGCCAGAGTACGGAACTCGACCAATCAGCGCTGGCTCTGCTGGAGGAGGCGGAGTCTAAGATCGCTCCACACCAGTCTCCATTCAGGTCCGACCTTAGACTCCGCCTCCTCCGGCAGAGCCAGCGCTGATTGGCCGAAGGCTGGCCAATGCATTCCTATGCGAATGCAGACTTAGCAGTGCTGAGTCAGTTTTGCTCAACTACACATCTGATGCACACTCGGCACTGCTACATCAGATGTAGCAATCTGATGTAGCAGAGCCGAGGGTGCACTAGAACCCCTGTGCAAACTCAGTTCACGCTAATAGAATGCATTGGCCAGCGCTGATTGGCCAATGCATTCTATTAGCCCGATGAAGTAGAGCTGAATGTGTGTGCTAAGCACACACATTCAGCACTGCTTCATCAAGCCAATACAATGCATTAGCCAGTGCTGATTGGCCAGAGTACGGAATTCGGCCAATCAGCGCTGGCTCTGCTGGAGGAGGCGGAGTCTAAGGTCGGACCTGAATGGAGACTGGTGTGGAGCGATCTTAGACTCCGCCTCCTCCAGCAGAGCCAGCGCTGATTGGCCGAATTCCGTACTCTGGCCAATCAGCACTGGCTAATGCATTGTATTGGCGTGATGAAGCAGTGCTGAATGTGTGTGCTTAGCACACACATTCAGCTCTACTTCATCGGGCTAATAGAATGCATTGGCCAGCGCTGATTGGCCGAATTCCGTACTCTGGCCAATCAGTGCTGGCCAATGCATTCTATTAGCTTGATGAAGCAGAGTGTGCACAAGGGTTCAAGCGCACCCTCGGCTCTGATGTAGCAGAGCCGAGGCTGCACAAGGGTTCAAGCGCACCCTCGGCTCTGATGTAGGAGAGCCGAGGGTGCACTTGAACCCTTGTGCAGCCTCGGCTCTGCTACATCAGAGCCGAGGGTGCGCTTGAACCCTTGTGCACACTCTGCTTCATCAAGCTAATAGAATGCATTGGCCAGCGCTGATTGGCCAGAGTACGGAACTCGACCAATCAGCGCTGGCTCTGCTGGAGGAGGCGGAGTCTAAGATCGCTCCACACCAGTCTCCATTCAGGTCCGACCTTAGACTCCGCCTCCTCCAGCAGAGCCAGCGCTGATTGGCCGAATTCCGTACTCTGGCCAATCAGCACTGGCTAATGCATTGTATTGGCGTGATGAAGCAGTGCTGAATGTGTGTGCTTAGCACACACATTCAGCTCTACTTCATCGGGCTAATAGAATGCATTGGCCAATCAGCGCTGGCCAATGCATTCTATTAGCGTGAACTGAGTTTGCACAGGGGTTCTAGTGCACCCTCGGCTCTGCTACATCAGATTGCTACATCTGATGTAGCAGTGCCGAGTGTGCATCAGATGTGTAGTTGAGCAAAACTGACTCAGCACTGCTAAGTCTCTGCATTCGCATAGGAATGCATTGGCCAGCCTTCGGCCAATCAGTGCTGGCTCTGCCGGAGGAGGCGGAGTCTAAGGTCGGACCTGAATGGAGACTGGTGTGGAGCGATCTTAGACTCCGCCTCCTCCAGCAGAGCCAGCGCTGATTGGTCGAGTTCCGTACTCTGGCCAATCAGCGCTGGCCAATGCATTCTATTAGCCCGATGAAGTAGAGCTGAATGTGTGTGCTTAGCACACACATTCAGCTCTACTTCATCAGGCTAATAGAATACATTGGCCAATCAGCGCTGGCCAATGCATTCTATTAGCTTGATGAAGCAGAGTGTGCACAAGGGTTCAAGCGCACCCTCGGCTCTGATGTAGCAGAGCTGAGGGTGCACAAGGGTTCAAGTGCACCCTCGGCTCTCCTACATCAGAGCCGAGGGTGCGCTTGAACCCTTGTGCAGCCTCGGCTCTGCTACATCAGAGCCGAGGGTGCGCTTGAACCCTTGTGCACACTCTGCTTCATCAAGCTAATAGAATGCATTGGCCAGCACTGATTGGCCAGAGTACGGAATTCGGCCAATCAGCGCTGGCCAATGCATCCCTATGGGAAAAAGTTTATCTCACAAAAATCACAATTACACACCCGATAGAGCCCCAAAAAGTTATTTTTAATAACATTCCCCCCTAAATAAAGGTTATCCCTAGCTATCCCTGCCTGTACAGCTATCCCTGTCTCATAGTCACAAAGTTCACATTCTCATATGACCCGGATTTGAAATCCACTATTCGTCTAAAATGGAGGTCACCTGATTTCGGCAGCCAATGACTTTTTCCAATTTTTTTCAATGCCCCCAGTGTCGTAGTTCCTGTCCCACCTCCCCTGCGCTGTTATTGGTGCAAAAAAGGCGCCAGGGAAGGTGGGAGGGGAATCGAATTTTGGCGCACTTTACCACGCGGTGTTCGATTCGATTCGAACATGGCGAACACCCTGATATCCGATCGAACATGTGTTCGATAGAACACTGTTCGCTCATCTCTAGTTCCAAACACTAAAAACCTTGAAACGTGTAATCAATAAACACTACCATTTGTATCCACTTGAGTGTCGTCTGAAGACAGTGAGCGCCTTCGGGTATTTTCCTTTGGGCATCATCCAATTGGGTCCCATTGCACCTCCAGTTCCAGTATAAATCCAGGCAACTAAGTCCCCCGTTGTGCAACCCTTGTTCCAGAGGAATGTCCAGTGTCTGACATGCCATACGAGACAACATGTGGCAGTGTCAGGATGTCCTGTACATATCACCAAACAGTTAGTGTCCTCGTATCACTACTAGGGATGACCAACTGTTCTATGTGATAGCCCCCAAATCATCGCACCATTGGGGGGCAGTATGTCGCTCCACAGCAAAGTCAGTATGAAAGCGTTCACCGTGTGGTCTCCTTATTTCTGATGATGATACAGTTCCAGTCGGAAGCATTCCAAAGTTCTCATTTGCAACATCCCTGGAAACAAAGGTGACACTGTCAAGACCCAGTGCCTATTCTCACCCCATGGGTAGCCATTTATATCTCTGAATGAGACATAACTACAACAACACAACATTTTTATCTGGGGGTGGTATTTTTTGCCAATAAGGGTATATGGTTTTTCTCCAGGGATTTAGCAGGACAGTTTGGACCAATTGGTTTACCAGATTTTGATCCTTAGAGTAGTCATTAGGGTTCAGCCGATCTTGAGAATTCAGGATCGTTTTTAATTAATCCAATTTCCGATCATTTTCCATTTGAATCCGATCTTGATCCCAATGCAAGTCAATGGGATTTTTTTAATAATTGAAGATCGGATTTTAAAAACGATCTTATTCACTACACAGCGTGGAGTCTAAAAATTGAACGCTTTAATTTTTAGACTTCACGCTGTGTAGTGATTAAAAAAAAATCCTCTGGCTACTTAGTCCCCTAGGTGTCCACTTACCTGCATAGACGCTGCTTTCGCTCCTCTTCTCGCCTCGCTGCCCCTGCCTCCCAGGTTAGTGTTACAGACCTAGGAAGAAGGTGGGGCTTGAAGCTTAGGAGAGTGTCTCCCCTCCCAGTACCCACCCACACTCTCCTAAGCCACAAGCCCCGCCTTCTTCCTAGGTCTGTAACACTAATCTGCAGCGAGAAGAGGAGCGGGGACTGGACGAGCGGCAGCGATCTATGCAGGTAAGTGATATCTACTAGAAATGTTAGCTAGTCTCCCATTAGAATGAATGGATGCAGCCGGCGCACAGGGGGTTAAGCGGCTGGACGCCAGAACAGGCTGTGTGCCGGCTGCATCCATTCATTCCTATGGGACCTAGTTAGCTTTTCCCACAATGCTTGGCCAGTAGCAAAGCATTGTGGGAAATAACCTAAAAAGATCGGGATAGGAATTCCGATCATGATCGTGCAATTTACTCGATAGCCGATCAGGATCCCTTCTTTTCCGATCCCAATCGCTCAACCCTAGTAGTCATTGGTTGAGATCAGGATGCAGCAATGTAACGGTTCTGGACTGAACGGCTAGGACAAACCATTGACAGTGAGTAGAAGGGACAACTCTACCCCGTTCCAACCTGATTTTATCACCCAAGTCATAGATCGAGAGTTGATCATGTTCATACCACCCAATAGGAAAGGTGATGGGAGCAACCAAGATGGTGGACCAAGTTGAATACATCTCTTTATTATACACACTCCTAACACCTAGGGAAGGAATTAATAAATTGGAATCAATACCCCAATACGCCATGATAAATGGTCTTTGGTTTATAGAGGTCTACACCCAACACCGATCACTTAAGTCTCTAACAAGAATTGGATTTACATCACGACAACCTAAATGGTTTCCTCCATTCCCACGAGAGGCAAGGCTTGTCTAAGACGACTCCTCTCGGAAGCATAAATCTACTTTCATCCAGCCTTTGTGATACATCTTGAATCATTTTCCGCTGGTTATCAAGACAACGTGGTCTCCTGAGAGAAGAGACTTCTAAGAGTGACTCGAAACTCGTAAATATACACCAGAGTCGAATCGATAGATTTCCCAAACAAATACGTGACTTTAGAGACAAATTACCACGAGTCTTGAGAAGAGAACTAAAAAGTTGACAAAGATTCGACATCTTGGGAATTCTAGACGTGATTCTCACCCCTGAGATTTCTATCAGCAGACATTAATCTAACATCCTTCAGTCGGCGGCTTCTGATTACCGGTGGTTGTTGGTGCTTTTCATAGTAACGTCATATAGCTACACTACTGCAACATGAAAGAAGCAGCTTAAGGCAGATTTACAAGTGCAGAAACCTGTCTGCAAGTTATTTTCTACTTTCTTATGTTGTGACCAGACATGCCCATGGGAAGGGTATCCAATAGATGTGGACAGACCACCTGCAATGTTTTACCAAGGTCTTCCTGATGCCTGTAAGCTCTTCTGCATGACAGTAGTGTCCATCCTATTAATATTTGTGAGTTTGGATGTTTGTGGGTTTGTGAGTTTGGATGTTTGTTCCTCAATCACACCCGAATGGCTGGATGGATCTCCTCGAAATTTTGCATACGCCTACATATTGGCCAGGAAGGGGTAATAGGTTACTTTAAAAGTGTCTGACTCATCCCAAAACGCCACCGCGACCCTCCAAAGTTGTCTCCTGCTCCGCTGTCGGCCCGGACATGACGTCACTGCAGAGACTTACACACAGCTGCTATTGGTGCATGCCGGTGTGTGGGCGGGATAGGGAGCCAGCACAGCGGCTCATAGGTTGCCACCGAATTGTGGGAGTGGCCAGCACGTGGGAATCCGACGCTGAACACGGCGGCTGCCCGCATCGCTGCGAATGCCGCTGACATGACGGCCGGTCACACATTGCCTCAGGCCGGCGTAGCATGCAGCAGCACATCCAGCCCGAACAAGCCCAGCCGCACCTACCAGCGAACTGTGCGGCCGGGAACACACACGCCACGGGAAGGACCGCACATGCTCGCTGAAGCTGCAGCCACAAGACACACACCTCCCCAGCATCTACATGGTGAGTACTGTGGGAACAGGGATCGGCGGGATGCTTATGGGAGGGGGCCGGGGGGTGCGGGTTTGGCAACAAAGGGCAGAAGGTAAGTAGGGGGAAGGGGAGCCAGGTTGAACATGTGGAAATGGGGGGGAGGGGGTACATGTAGGAGGTGACTGTAATCTCTAAAGGTGGGGAGGGGGCCGGGGACGTGGGTGGGGGGTAAGGGGAGAGCCGGGGGCGCGGGTGGGGGGGGAAAGGGAAGGCCGGAGGTGCAGCAGCTGGGCCGTGGGGTCCCGGCCCACGATGCTGTGGGAGAGGCCCGTGCCGGCCACAAGGAAAGGGCCGTGGGGGGCAACGGGCAGCGATGCAGGTGATTCGCGCAAGGGTGAGGGGACAGAGGACAAAGTCACAGGTTATAGCTAGTTATATATAAGTAACATCAGTTGCATCCCTATTACATCAAAAAATAGGACAAAAGCGGTTCAAGCTGATTTGCAGAAGGTCCTGCACATATCAGGTCAGATAACCATATATGCAGGTCCTGGTCCTACTGCAGAACCTGCACGGGTAAGGTCCAGTTCTGTGCAGTCCTAAAGCCATACAGGGAGAGCAGCAAGGAGGCAGAATTTACTAAGGGAGTCTGGTTTTGGGGCTAAACTTATTTAAGGATTTTTGGGTGTCTGGTCTGGATGCGTATTTAGCGGGTCTGTTGTGGGAGTCAGTATTTATTTATGGGTCTAGTCCAGGGACTTCAATAGTTTAGGGAGTCTGCGCCCTGTATTACATGTATTCCTGGGTCTGTATAAGCTTAGAGGGCAGGTCTGGGGGGTCTGAATTTATTTAGGGGTCTAGTCTAGGGATTGAATTTACTTGTGTTACTATAGAGGGTAGGCAAGTAGGTTTGAGCCAATCTTATCCGATCCCGATCGTGAAATTTGCTCAATCGCCGATTGGGATCCGATCCTTCCCGATCCCGATCGCTCAACCCTAGTCAATGCTTCTCTATGAGACAAGTCACTTTAAGGGCTCATTCACATGGAGTAAACGCCAGCTTATTCTGAAAGTAAAACACGTTCAGAATAAGCGGCGTATAAAGCAGTCCCTCCACTGGCTACCTATAGCCCAGCGAATTGAGTTCAAGCTACTAACGCTAACATACAAAGCCATCTACAACCTGTCCCCTCCATATATCTCTGACCTCATCCTCACCTGTCCCCTCCATATATCTCTGACCTCATCCCCAACCTGTCCCTCCATATATCTCTGACCTCATCCCCAACCTGTCCCTCCATATATCTCTGACCTCATCCACAACCTGTCCCTCCATATATCTCTGACCTCACCTGTCCCCTCCATATATCTCTGACCTCATCCACAACTGTCCCCTCCATATATCTCTGACCTCATCCACAGCCTGTCCCCTCCATATATCTCTGACCTCACCTGTCCCCTCCATATATCTCTGACCACATCCTCACCTGTCCCCTCCATATATCTCTGACCTCATCCACAGCCTGTCCCCTCCATATATCTCTGACCTCATCCACAGCCTGTCCCCTCCATATATCTCTGACCTCACCTGTCCCCTCCATATATCTCTGACCTCATCTCCCGCTACCTGCCCACACGTAACCTCAGATCCTCCAATGACCTCCTACTCCGCTCTGCTCTCATCCGCTCCTCACAAACCGTCTCCAAGATTTCTCCCGTGCATCCCCCATACTCTGGAACTCCTTACCAAGACACATAAGACTGACCCCCACAATCACAGGATTCAAGAAGGCCCTGAAGACTCCCCTATTCAGGAAGGCCTACAACCTCCAATAACACTATCAGCGCACCCCCATCTGTACAGTCTCCCCCTCTCCTTCTGTCTCTACCCCCTTCCCCCATAGATTGTAAGCCCTCGCGGGCAGGGCCCTCTGCCCCACTGTGCCAGTCCGTCATTGTTAGTATTATATCTACCTGTATATTCTGTGTATTGTATGTAACCCCCAAATGTAAAGCACCATGGAATTAATGGTGCTATATAAATAAACAATAATAATAATAATAGTTCCATTCATTTCTATGGGAGCTGGCATACGAGCGCTCCCTATAGAAATGAATGGGCTGCTTCTTTCACTACGAGCAGTCACATTGAAGTGAATGGGAAGTGCCGGCGTATATGGCTAGCTCTGCTCATGCCGAGCCGTACACGCCAGCACTTCCCATTCACTTCAATGTGACTGCTCGTAGTGAAAGAAGCAGCCCATTCATTTCTATAGGGAGCGCTCGTATGCCGGCTCCCATAGAAAAGAATGGAGCTGCTTTATACGCCGCTGATTCTGAACGTCTTTTACGTTCAGAATAAGCTGGCGTTTACTCCGTGTGAATGAGCCTTGGGGTTGAGCAGATCTTGAGATTTCAAAATCCTATTTTCGATCATTTTCCATCCGATCCCGATCGTGAAATTTGCTCAATCACCGATCGGTATCCAATCTTTCCCGATCCCGATTGCTCAACCCCATTGGCAAGGCAATAGAAACCAGGGGCCAATGAAGTCTTGGAAGCAAACTGTATTCAACAGGAGAAGTTGTCATCATGGTCTGGGCTGGATGGAGAAGAAAAAGAAATGACGATTGTAGAAGATGTCTACAATCAGAGAAGACATGACCTAATAAATAATAGAATAACTTTATTTATATAATGTCTACAAATTCCGCAATCGGAGTCAGGGACTTGCTCGCGAGAGCTTATGGTCTGGGACCTGTTAGTCATTTGAAGGAGCGGTCACCTTTCCTGACATGTTTTTTTATGGTAAATTTTTGTATTCCCAAAAAAGTTGCCCTGTCCGTATTGACAACTGGGTGATGTCCACATTTATACCTATAACATCCATCTACTTGGACATGGCCGGTGTATTAGGCACAACTCAATGGTAAGGGCGGCGTTCACACCCAGATGTTAAAGTTAACATAGAAAGGGAATGTTGACTGTAGTGTGAATAGCGTGATATAACAAGGGAAGAACTTCCCTTCTGAGTGGATGAATACAAGTGTCCAATGTGAATCTGGCCTAATTACGTATAAAATAATAGAAAGTAATAAAGCCGCCGATCCTAATACCGTATGACAACCTGTAAATTAGCTGCTTGCTCACAATTAGTATCGCAACGTTAAGTCGAGGGGACCTTTCGTGGCCGCCATGTTTCATTGTATTCTTTGTCTGGATAGACGGCAAACATGACATTTTTATCTGGTGAGAAAGGTTACGGCTCATGAAGATGGATGCGTTTCCCATTAGCTGAATGACTGCAGCTTAATCTTCATTCCAACAGATGGACATATGCGTCCAATAAATAAAGATATTAGCGGAAAGACCATTGAATTAGCCGACGCTAGAGAAGGCGAAACGATGCCCCGAACAGCTGCGGGAGTGACTACAGGAACGACCTCTCCGTGAGAAGACGGAGCTTCTCTAACTTCATTAGGTCTGTGCTAAGCGAGGAATGGATACATTGTAACTAATGTTATACCTGCGAAGAATCAGCGCAATAACACAACGTTCCGGTAAATAAGGGTCCTTGTGATTCCTGCTGCAACTGAGCCCATAACCCGGGGGGGCCACAGGGCCAACTAACAACACTAGAGCTGGATAAACGTCTTTGATCTCCGTTCTGATTTTCTTCGATGGATTCCAGTCTCTGCATCATTCTACCTGCTGTCTGGTGCACTGAAAAGAGGATTTATGATACACAGCCTTACACTGTCAGAAAGGAGAAATTTAACCCCTAGAATTCAGTCAGCAGCATAAATACCGAATAGCGAACGCAACTGCAAGCGGTGTGGCAGTAAAAGCACATGGACCCATTAGACTATAATGGGGTCCATGTGCCACAGGGATCATGTGGACAGCAAAGTAGCTCCTGTCCCCAT